>NC_134837.1:94696915-95005228 GCF_004210375.1 Tachypleus tridentatus
TGTGTGTGTTTGCTTGATTAATTGACATATTCAAAAGCCTACATGCATATATACGGTAGGAGTTTTTATTACTGTGCTAAATGTATTTTATTCTGAATCAATTAGTCTTGTGCTTATAGGGTAGCAGTGAGGCTTCGTGAAGACCATTTACATGATTTGATTCACGTTCTAAAGAGTATATCAGAACACCGTATTCTAGAGATGAGGAAACAAGCACAGTTTATCTGGACTCAGTACTTTTCTTCCATTCAGAAAATCACACTGACAACCTTGCAGATTATTAATGACAGGGTGTTTCCACATTTTGCTCGAACCTATGAAGAATGGAATGACCCACCTTGGAAAGTAGGTTGAGACTCATATCTTCTTTATAAGTTTCTGTAAGCTTATATTAGCCATGAAGTGAGTAAGAAGTCAAATTGAAATCCATCTATTTACTTTGACCTTTATAAAACTTTATTAGCCAGAGATACATCCAATTACAATATAATCTTGTACGTTTTTCTAACAATCACATTATTAACATTAACTGAGTTTAGACTAAGAGAGATGTAACAAAGAATAAATTTAAGTGTGAGGTTTATTTTTTTAGGCTAATTTCTTTATAAAAGAAAGGGAAAATATCAAAAATATATTAACACATTCCTCAGCTTGAAACTTCTTTGTGGGGTCTTTTTTGTTGTTAGTTGCTTAATGTGAAACAGATTTGTTATAGTAGTCCAGAGTATTACCAAACTAAAATAAAAAGTTATCAAACTGAAGTTGTGTGAGTTATGAATTCGATATTTTTGTGTTAAAAATTAGAAAATAGCAAAAAGTAAAAATAAAAAAATTTCAAAATACTATATACATTTTTGCATAGATTTTTTCTTGAATATGGTATTTCAGTTCTGTCAATTTGCAATGTTTGTTACGCTAATGAATGTTTTATAAAATCAGATGTAATGAGTATGCACTAATTAGCTTTTGTCCATCTGTGTGGATATGTGCATTTTAACTACAGCCCATTAAAGTTAGTATAAAATAGACAGTACGTTGACTGCCATGAAGATATATTTTTATCACAAGAGATAACATTTCTGGTGTGCTTTTATAACAGTGAGTAATATATTGAACTTTAAGAGCTAAAATTGCATATGTCATCTTATGACTACTTAAATTTGCTGGTAAAAGTTCCATCAAAAAACTAGTGGTGAGATGTTTTTGTATGTAACAAGGTTTTTGGTTTATCTAATGAAATTTTATACATACAACTTGGACAAAGCACACTAATAGTGGAGGAAGGCAAGCCTTTTTAAAGTTACTGATCACAATGTTGTAAAGCAGAATTGACATCTGGCATTTATCACTAGTAGTGGCATTGCCGATACAGCACTTATTCAAACAACATCACATGATGAATATATGAAATGAACTTAAAATAGAAGCAACTAAGGCAAAAATAATGAGGAGGTAGATGTTTCTTTTCATTTAAGTAATGTAAAGGAACAGAAGATATTTTGTAGGTTGTGTCCCAATAACAAGATTTATGGAACTTTACATTTAGTGAAAGTGTGCATATTTAGTAACATTTGGTCTAGGGTCACACTTTCTGAACATTTTCAATTTTATCAAGAAACAGGATAGATAAATACTTCTTTTTGTTGAAGGCATGAACATGAAGGTAGAATGTAACATAATTTTGAGAAAATGATAATGTTATCATGCATATTATATTGATTGAGGGTTTATGAGCTACTTAAAAATAATTTTTGGTAAGTAAAAGTTTCCTTTTTAAATTTTAGAATATTAGCTACATGTTTTCAAGACACATAAACAATTTTACCATAGTCAATATGATCTTAGGCATTTAAAGTTTATAACTAGAAAAGGGAACACAGTTTGTTCCTGTGATAGACCTGAATTTCTAAGCTGTTGAGCATGATTCAAATCTGAGAGATAAACAAAAAATATTCCCAGCACTTTGAAGTTTTGGGTGGATTATAAAAGTAACAGTATACCTCAGAGTGGATGGTAGGGTATTGTTGATCAGTAGCTAAAAATTAGGGACATTAGCAGATAACTTAAGTAGCTGTAAACTAAATACAAATGCATCTGAACAAAGTTTGGGATTTTATTCTTCATGGCAGCTATGAAATGTATATAATGCCATTTGACTCCAAGCTACAGATCTTTACTTGAGAAGTCACTGATTGATAATAATTTATTATTGTTATCTAGAACTTCAGATCTGTTTATTTCATCTCTACAACTGAAATTTGCTAGTTTCTTTAAACACTTTATTGAAAATTCTTTCAGAATTAATGTTTTAACAGAAGATAACTTTAATTTAGTGCATTTCATACAGAAAGTGAAAATAATTTTCTAACTGTCATTTCTGCACAGCTACAAGAAGTTTTATATGTAAACAATGTATCTATAAATTGTTTAGAAATTTTCTGCTTATTCCAAAATGTAAATCTACATTATCATCTCTTAGAAATATAATGATACATGTCTTGTTTTTTGAATCGTCTTCTTTCTCTCTCACTGGATTTGGGTTGTTAAACTTTTGGATTTTGGTGCTGGGTTTGAATCCACGTAATATCACAAAATATCTCCATCCCCTCCTTTATTTTATTCATATCTGTGTTAGAAGCATGATAGTTAATCCATTAGCATGGATGGTGGAATGCTGCTGATTGGCTGCCTTCTCTCTAGTCTAATTCAAAATCAGGGCTAGAAATGGGTAACTTTAGCAGCTTCACTATGAATACAAAATACAAATCAGTAGTTTTTGTTACAATATTTTTGTGCTGCTGTAATTTATGATGTTACTTCATCTGGTCTGAACAATTACTGATGAAACTCAGCTTTGAAAATAGTTAGAGCCAAGAGCTAAAAATGATTGGATTAAAAATATTTTATTCAGTGTAAGTGAATAAAAGGAAATAATGAGGTTTCAGCATTAACTTATGGATTGTTGACACATTAGTTGCCTCAGGGTTTTTATTAAGGGTGAACAAATAATCCTGATGTGAACATTTACTGAACAAAACTACAGATCTGGGAATTTTTTCATAATTTATTTTGATGTTCTACCTGATGATGGCTACAGGAATATTCTTCTATGATAAGACATTAGTGCATTGAGTTAGGTTTAATAAGTATAGAAAGAAGCAGCATATTATTTAGAAAATACAATTTATTAATTTTTTGATTAGCTATATTGTCAGGTTATCATATTGAAGAGAAATGCACAAATAAAGTAATTTATTATTGAAATAAAACATATTTATTAAATATAAATTGATCTTGACTGAGAATATTGTTGGCAAAATTTATATTGTGTCTAAGAAAGATAATAGTGATGCCATTTTGAAAGGTGAGATCAGTGATTACACTGGGGAACACTCATTTTGTTGCATTTAAAAAAAGACCTTTCTATAGTCAATTTGAGTGTGTTGATTTCAAATCTGAAGTCAGTTTTTGTCTGCAAGCTACAGATTTTATGCAATTTGACATTTTTATTTATTTTTTAATTTTTCGTTATTATAGAAATAGCAGGCCGAATAGCTGAGGGAATGTTCGGATACGTAATCTTATGTCTCAACACCCGTTGTGTTTACCATGCAGAAATAACAGTCAGTTACATGGTTGGTGGGTTCGCGCCAAATCATTGGAACACCAAAAGGCAGACCATTGTGTTTTCCTTTGGTCCAGTCTCAAAGCATTTCCTCACAATTGTGGCACACAACATGAGGTGCTCATTGCTTGTCTTGATCACCAAGATGAACTTCAAAATATGCCTTGTAGGCACGCTTGACGAACGAGGATATGTTACATCTCTGACGATTGAGTGTGTAGCATCCACATATGTAGCAGAAGGCATCAGGCTTGTTTCTGCAATGATATCTACTTTTGGAAGCCATGTTTGATCTGAAACAAAAGAAGAATGATCAAAATATTAGAAGCTATCTATATATATGGACGTGAAAATGCTTATACATGGTTTACGCAAGTTCACATTTGTACAATTTCATTAACCTCAAATTGCATACAAACTAGAGCTTGTAGAGAAAAACTAATTTCAGATTTGAAATCAGCACCTAAAACTCCTTCAGAATCAGTTAAAATATCCAACGCAACTCAAAGTTACTGAAAAAGTGTTCCCCAGTGTTATTGATAAACCTTTGTTTTGCAGTGTTTGTTTTTCTCTGTATTATTTATAGTAAGAAATGACAACTGCTTCATTCATGAAAATAAAGCATAAAAATGTACTAACAATATCAAACAACTCAAAATTGACTGGATATATAAAATAGAACTTTCTGGTAAGTAATATATGTATATATAGTAAAAACAATTTAAATTCTAAGATGAAAGGCAGTGTTTCAAGGTAGTAGCACTTGATGATAAACTTTTATTGCTGTGTGAATGTGAATACAAAAAATAATTGTTAATACAAAAAAGTCACTCATGGCCTAACTCATAGTTAACTTCATCTAATATTACAGAATGCCTTTTTTTGTTTCTCTTACACAAACACAGATTCATGTATGTATATTATGCATATGTGTATTTTAAAGATATGAATAATTATGTGGTAAGTGGTAATTTAAAAAGTATAACATCTTTTTAGGTATGTTGATATAAAACAATAGAAAGTATTTTGTTATGTAATAAATTTCCAAAATGTATAATATCATACTAATAAAAGTAAAAGCCTTTTTTTCTTTTTTTTTCTTCACCTTTAGAAATTTATAAAATGTAGAGATAAAGACTGTATTATGGTAGTTTCACTGACTTTTTACATTTAATTTTCTGAAGGAAGGAATAACGCCACCTTTAAATCTACCTGTCATTGTTCCAAAGTCTCAAGGATTTACTGCTGTTATTCTAACCTATGATAGAATGGAGAGCCTATTTAAGGTCATTCGGCGTGTTGTACAGGCACCAAGTATAGCTAAGGTTCTTGTAGTGTGGAATAATCAACAAAGACACCCGCCACCTGGTATGAATTTATCTTTATTAAGAAATAATATTTTGTTATGCTTTTCTCTTAGTTTTGTTACTAAAATCTTTTGACTTCAAACTCTCTCAATAAACTCTAATGCAATAGTGATAGAATATATAGACTGAAAAATGGGTAAAATTTCAAATGATGTGTTAACTTTCTCAAAGCTTTTGTTACATGAGGAATTTCTTTTAATAAGAACCTTTTTATTATTGTATATTTCCCTATTTTTATCCTTCCAGAAACAGTGGGAACTGATTGAGCAAAGCTGTTTTTAATTGAATGCTAAGTAAATCTGTCACTCATTGCATGTAAATTCAATAAAATAACTGCTAGATTTGGATATGTTGGATCATATGGTATAAGTTCAGCATTTATGTGATAAACTTATGAAGTGCATCATAGTGGTTAAGCTAGGTGTCACTAGGGGTAAAAACTTGTGCTTGTTGAACAATAATTTTTAATTGTGGTATTTCATGTGTGAATGCACACAATTTATAAAAAGTAAAGGAAGTATCATGTATTTATAATAATTAAAATTATTAAGTAACTTGCCTAGTTTAGTCATGTATGAGCTTAAGTACATACAGTTCTGAATGAATCTGATGGCAAAGTAGGGTATCTCAGTGAATATGAAGTTAAGCCTACTCCACAACACTTGATAGCCACCAAACATCGTTAGTACAAAAGACACTACGAACCAAGTGGTCTGATAAAAAATAAGAAAGTAATTGACTTATCTTGTAAAGAGTACTGAATCTAGCAGTGTTTTGAAAACCTGGGTTTTAGGGTCAAGTATAAAAATTCCACATGGGTATAGAACTGGTTCTCTAAACGTTTATTAACAAATGAAGGAACTCAAACACAGAACCTTATCACTGCTGTCTGAGATGGGACTCTGAGCATGATAAATCTTTTCCTCAAGTACCTTTCGATTTGCAATGTATATTATTATCTGTGTCCACTTTTTTCTTATGCTTAAGAGTAACATTGCCCATTCATCCATATTCTTAATTTTATTTTTACATAGTTTTAAGTTTCAAAATCTTCCACACATATGCATTTGTATGTTATTTTTTAAATCACACAGACAAAAAAAGGTAATGATTATTTTCTTTCTTTTTAATGGTTGGTAAATCTGGTTATCTTTTAGAAGCACGCATGTATTTTTTTTTCCATTACAAAACACAATAATGGTATGTAGTCTTTCCATATTTCTGTGAGTGTTTGAAGTTTTGAAATTTAACCATATTATAAATGATTGTTAATACAGTAATGTAAAGCACATATTCATGAGCACATGTATTAATTGAGTAGAAACTGTGATAAATTTGCAGAGGAAATTATACCCTGTGAAATGAATCATGCTTTACTCTGGGTACTTTTTGTGTTACAATAGCATAATGACTTAATTAATTTGATATATGAGAATAATGGTATGCTTGCTTATAAATTCATTGTTATTTTTTTCTTCAGCATCTTCTTGGCCTAAAATAAACAAGCCCTTGAAAGTGGTCCAAACAAAAGAAAATAAGCTAAGCAACAGGCATGTAAAATTATTATTATTTTTTTCTTTAATGAAACTAGTATTATTTCTACCTTTCCTATGTTTGACTTTACAATTGTTTTACTAGTATCTTTAAAAAGAATATTTAGTATCAAAAGTAATAGAATTTCTGTGAATTCAAATTGTTGTATTTTTAATTTTGACAGAAAATTTTTGAAGTATAGTTGATGCATTCATTCTAAACTATGTAGAATAATAATTAGTACAGTTGATAGATGGTGATGTCAATCTATAGCAGAACTACTCTGTTAACCCAGTTAATCAATACAGTTGGTTACCTTTGAACATTTAAATTATGTAAAATGATAGATTAATTGAAATTGTTATTAATTTTGCAAAAATTTAATTGACTTTTCAAAATTGGTTTTTGACTGATACTGTTTTTGGTTATTTAGACTGTCCAAGTAATTAAAACATTGTCATTATGATTCATTATTATTTTTAATCTAGTTTGATCAGCTTTATTGATTAGTGTCACAACTCAGAAAAATAATAAACTAATTGAAATTGCAGTTTCAGATTATTATTGTTTATTTGTTATCCTGACTTTCCAAATAATGAATTATTGTCATTATGATTTCTCAAATTCTCAATATTAATTTTTTGATTAATTCATGTCCTGGTTATTTTGAGAGTTGTCTCATGATTTAAGGGTCTTGGGTTCAATTCCCTTTGTACCAGATATAAAGCAACAAACATTCTTGATCTTCCAGACTTGGGGCATCATATTTGTTTCTTTGTTGTTTAGTTATATCAACTCTACTAATGATCTTTGCCAACTGTCCTAATTTTGAACAAGTCACTAGATGGAGAGCAAATATTGGTGGTACCCACTGTCAACTCTTGGGCGACTTTAAGGTTTAGATAGTGTAAATTTACAGTTATGAGCCTGAAAATTAATTGATTAGCAAATTTCATTAATTACTCAGCTCTAATCTAAATTTTTATGTGTTAAAAAATAACCATAACTTTTTGATGTAAAAAAATATTTGAACTCCTTTAAATTTTTTTGATAGACAATTAAAGATTTTATGTATATGTTGTTCTTTTGAGATGTCTTCTACTTAAAGCTGTGATCCTACATTTATACAGGGTTCAAAGAATATCAAGTATATTTACTATGAATTAATTCTTGTAAATTCTTCAGCTGGCAAGTTGTTTTAGATGCAAAAACATAAATGTGAAGCTGAGCATATTGTGTGATTTACCACTTGCCACTGATATAATCCAGTGACAAGTAGTAAATCATGTAACTGATTGGGCTTTACATTTATTTATGGTATATTAAATATTTTCTTTTTGCAGTACATAATTCAAACTACCTTGTAATATGTACCTGAAATGTAATGTTACAGGTTTTATCCATATGACGAGATAGAAACAGAAGCTGTTTTGGCAATTGATGATGATATTGTGATGCTCACAGCAGATGAACTGGAGTTTGCATATGAGGTAAAAGTTGGACATTTATAAACTTCTCAGAATGATTAAGCCAAATGTAGAATGTAAGCCAAAGTGAATTTAGTAACTATAATTTTATAAGCCCACTATAACTATGTATTGTTTTTTGTTTTGTTTTTTTATTTTTAGTGTTATATAGTTCTTGTGGAATAAGGCCTTTCTTTGGTTCTTTTGTGATTTTTAAATAACAAAACTAAGGTGTGTTTTTTCTTGAGACATATTAAACTTGTTTGTATTAACAAACAAAGATTTTAATAATATTATTTCATTAATGTATTGTTTTCTTTAGTTTCAAGAAGAAGCATTGTCACTAAATTGATCATTTGGTACAACTCAATATTACATTGATATTTAAACAAAAAAAAATTTTCAACTAAGATTTGTGATGCTCTAACTCAGATGTCTTAATAAACTTTCTTTTTTTTTAATAATTTTATTTTACTTGTTATGTTCAGTTATTCAAACATTTCCAAATAATTCTTTCTTTTTGAACATCCTTTGGTGCTTTAATGTTATGCTTTTATGGCAGGTATGGCGGGAATTTCCAGATAGAATTGTGGGGTTTCCATCACGAGTTCACTTGTGGGATAATAGTACTGGCAAGTGGAAATATGAATCTGAATGGACCAATGAAATATCTATGGTACTTACAGGGGCTGCCTTCTATCACAAGGTAAGATTGTCAACTTAGTCTTGAGACTCACAAAGTATACTTTAAACAATAAGAAAAATTATTTGTGCCATTGTGTTTAAGTGAGTCACTTTGTAGAATATGTATAAATTGAATTTCCACATCTCTTACACAATTGTGTTGCCCTCTATGAAATATTGTTGAATGTATACGACTACTGTGTCTCATAAGGAATTTCTGAACCACAAAGTAGTGTGTTGAACCTCTTCTCACTACATACCGTTAGACGTATTTGCAAGTTGAAATGAACTTGCAAATACTTGACAATGTCTGGCTTAAAAAGTGATAATAGAAACAGGAGTATAAGTCTGCTTCTTCCACTGTTTTTAGCTTCAATAACAGTCTGTTATTTCTCTGCAAAGGTTTGTGTGCTATGAATGTCGTTAACTGTCACTTTCATTTGCTGTTGGTTACTTCAAATACTTCGGCCCGGAATGGCCAAGCGTGTTAAGGCGTGCAACTCGTAATTTTGAGGGTCACGGGTTCCCATCCCCACCAAACATGCTCACCCTCTCAATCGTGGGGGCATTATAATGTGACGGTCAATCCCACTATTCTTTGGTAAAAGATTAGCCCAAGAGTTGGTGGTGGGTGATGATGATTAGCTGCCTTCCTTTTAGTCTTACACTGCTAAATTAGGGACGGCTAGCACAGATAGCCCTCGAGTAGCTTTGTGCAAAATTCAAAACAAACAAATCAAGTACTTCACTGCTAAGCTTCTTACATGTGATCTCTCATTTATGACATTCACTCTATGGCCTTGATGGAAAATTTGCACCATTGAATTAAAACGTTCTGGAAGATATACTTGTCCTTCTACAGATGGTAAATTACACATTCAAAGCTGAAATTTATTTAATGAAAAAGTGTTCATTAGTTTTATACGTAACAAAATTTTTAATGACTTTGTTGTCTTACAAGCAAGCACTATCAGCTCGTCTTTAGTCAATTTGTGTTCTATATGTGTAAGCCATTTCTTATATGTTCATGTGGTTATAACTGTCACAAATCAGCTAAAAACTTTCATTAATAAGATCAAGCACAGTTTTGATAATATGTTAAACTTACTGTATATTATTATAAGGTGACTAACATTTCAAAGACAAAAACAGAGATTATGAAGATAACTGATGAAGAAATCATTGCTCAGCTAGGCAGCTGTGCCATGAAATAATTATGTTTAATAACTAAACGTTAAGTGATAAAATATTTTAGTTTTATGGTTAAGTTGTAGGGTTATTCTATATGAAACACAAACTTAGTGCAAATTTGGTTTGACTTGTCATCATTAAGAAATATTGCAGTTTTGCACAATTGCAAACTGTGAGTATTATTTAGTTACTCTTAAATAAAATTTTATTTTCAGAAACTTTGGAAAGTTTATGGTATTCCAAACATTGTGGAAAATTTTAAAATATTTAGACTTCAAAGACAGTGTTAGAATTTTTGGAATACTTTATTTATTATATTTATTATAACATTTAGACTTGACATTGTTATATACAAAAGTGTCTGAATTGTTTTGTACAGCATTTTGTTGTAGTTTTTTTTTTGTTCATACTTGAATAGTTTGAGGTGTAACATTAATTTAATTGTAAACTAATTCCAGTTAAGTATTTTTTAATAAATCAATTTTCATAGCCTGTATGTTTGGGTCAAGGCATTAAACATGGCTAAAAATCAATAGACTGTCTTTTGGGTAGTCCCCTTTCAGGGAAGGTTGTCAGTTTAAAATCTTTCATTAATGCATTAATTTTATTTTTTATTTTTAGTACTATAGCTACTTGTACACCACATCTCTACCTGGTGACATTAAGACATGGGTGGATTCACGAATGAATTGTGAAGATATTGCTATGAACTTTCTTGTGGCTAATATCACTGGTAAGGCTCCAATCAAAGTGACTCCACGAAAAAAATTTAAGTGTCCTGAATGCACTAATGTAGAAATTTTATCTGCTGATGTTCTTCATATGGCTGAAAGATCAGAATGCATCAATAAGTTTGCACAAGTGTATGGAAAAATGCCTTTGAAGACTGTAGAGTTTCGTGCTGACCCAGTACTTTATAAAGATAACTTCCCCGAAAAATTAAAACGATTTAACAACATAGGCAGTTTGTGAATTAAGTATCAGAAATATTTTTTTTTTTAAATCTCTTGCTTACTGTCACTTTATTTTTGCATAAAGATATTTCTGGATAATTCTGAAAGCAAATGCATTTTTTGAAACTTGAAATTACCATTTTTAAGTTTAGAAGTTTGTTTTTTTGTTAATAAGGTAATAACAGCAGCGCAGAGTTTTACTTGCTGTAATGAAAGCATGTGATTGAGTCTACATGGAATTAATTACAAAATTGAGTTTTAGTAGTAACTTTAAAAGTTAAATATCTGTTCTATCTACTTTATAGTAAACATGTTTTGTCTCAACTTTAAAGTACCAACACTTGTTAAAGTGTTTACATAGGTGGTGGAAACTTTTCCCAACTGTGAGGAAGAAGCCAAAACTTATCATGTTGTTCCTTCTGTAAAAGGTGTTGAAATTTAACTTCCATAAGTTTAGTTTATTAAAAAGATCTTGTTTATTATGGTGACATATTTTGTTGAATTAATTATTTGTTTTTATAGGTTTTAATTGTTTTTTGGGAATTGTATTATGCAAGTTTTTTGTTTTTTTAATGTTCCTAACAAGCTAGGGTTGTTGTACTTGTAATTGTGGTTAAGAAGCAAGATAACCTTCTACAATACTGCACTGTTCCTGCTCAGTGCTTACAGGTATGTGTTACAATATTATACAACAATCCATGGAAAAGAAGGCTGATTGTAATTCTATCAATTTTTATTAGTTGTTTTTGTTTCTATAGAAATATTTTGATCAGTTGTTACATTTCTTTTATGCAAATTATCTTCGGCCTTGCTTAAAGCTTTATGTGGCTTTTCTTGTCTACTTACATAATAACACATCAGTGAATGACTCACTTAGAATTTTCCAAAATTATGAATGAGTCTCTCACATGTAAATGGAACTCTTTTAGCAGTTTCATTTATGTTCAGTTCATCAGCATCTTGTTCTCATTTTCTTAGTTACTTTCACTATTGATCTCCAGAAGTTCTTTACAATGCTGGCAAGCTTCTATCAGCTGTACCATTTGATACTAGAAAGGTATTGATTTTTAGTGAACAAAATATTAGAGAAATATACAGCCTTAAATACATCAGTTAGAGTGGTAGTGCTTGTAACTTTATTGATATTCAAGGATGGAACATTCCTATTGACTCTTTATGAATCAAATCTGGTAGGATTCCTAGCTGATGTTCTTGAAACTGAAACCTTGGTGTTTTGAAAAATGACTGTTTGTAGAATATAATTTTCTTCACTTCTCTGCAGCTGATTTTCTTCTTTATTGGCATATGAATCCAGTAGGTTCACAATTTCCCATTGTAAACCCAGAATGCTTTGGTCAAAATGCCATTTCATTTTGAACCATGGTAATATTCAAAACTTCAAAATACTGCTGCCTGAGAAGGTTTTTGATCTATCAAGTTGCTGAGAATCAGTTCTGCTGTTTGATGCTTCATCAGTTTCTTGGCTGTGAGTAGTGTTGGTTTTTCAGTTTAATTTGCTCTTTGGTTAGGACCAAATTGTAGAATATTTAAAAGATCCTCATCAATTCTTTTTCATGCCAAGATTACTAGAGTGATTTCAACTGACTACAGATCTTGCAAAGAGCAGTATTTTCTTTGTAAAACTCAGAAAGTTTACTATGTTACACTTGATATAAGATAAGCTAATGTTAGCGTGAAGCATACCTTGAACTGTTACAAGTGTGTAAGAAACCTTTAGCTATATTGTTACACTCATCATCACAAAACAAAAGGATTTCAAGCCAACATTCTGCAACTGTTTGGTAATGTGTGAGAAAAGTATAAATGGTACCTTTTCTAATATCCATCAGGTGGAGTAGAGTGATCTGATGGAAATTTCCCAAGACTAAAATTATTTTGGAGATTTCTAAAAAATTACTCAGCTGAAATACTGAACAAATTTTGAGATATACATGTGAATATTCAGTGCATTTGTAATTGTGGTGTGCTGAAAAACAGGATCTTGGAGGGTGAAGTAAAGACAATGCACATATAAAGCTGCTCATTTTGGTTTATATATTCTTGCAGTAAGCACTCTTGTTTAAATTTCAATCAGAAAATGATAAAATTCAAAGTTCCATAACAAGCTACTGTGTACTCATGATTTTAAAATGACAGAATTTGGAAAACATGTAATAATACATGAGCTATTCCTTTTTAAAATCAGAGGATTTCAGAACAGTAGTACTATTACTGCACTCAATGTTTGCCTGTGTGTGTGTATATATATATCTGTGTGTATGTGTATGTATATCTGTGTGTATGTGTATATATATCTGTGTGTATGTGTATATATATCTATGTGTGTGTGTATATATATATATATATATCTGTGTGTATGTATATATATATCTGTGTGTATGTGTATATATATATCTGTGTGTGTGTGTGTGTGTGTGTGTGTGTGTGTGTGTACACTTATACAGGTCTCAGTTTTAATTTTTATAGACACTAGCCAATGGTTTCTAGTTAATCTTTCCATCGCTAGGATTGCTATAGTAACAACATTATTCTTTTCTAAAATTAATTTTAATTGTGTTATAAGTAATTGTATCATGTATTTAAATGTTAATAAATTTGTACATTGCATATTTATGTATAAATCTTCTGTATAAAATTTTCTTTTCAAATATTTGTGGTTATCAAAGCTAATTTTAATTGCATATATAACAGTGCTTTTATTTTTATCAGTTGAAAAAATTTATGAAATACTTGATCTGGTTGGAAATAAGTGCTTCTACACAAGGTGCTCTTAAAACTTGTAGCCTACAGTACCTACTACTGAAAGATGCCCATATTAAAAAGGTTGTTGTTATCAGGTTACAGATTTAAACACTAAAAATATGAGAAGTCAGTAGGCCTAAAATTTGTGCCAGTCATAGACAAATTAAGACAAAAGTGGAAACATAATTTGCAGTTCACATGTTTTCTGTTTTATTATTACTTTCAATAATCATCCACTTGGGACATGAATCTGTATAGCTCGTTTACATGTTAATTAATTTGATAACCAATCAAACAAGTTGAAACAAAGGTTGCACCATCCTTATTTCTTGATGCTCAGCTGTGTCATACACTGTGCAGGCAAACTACAGTACAAGAAACATTATGCTTGGAGTGTTTTTGAAAGATGGACCTTCATCACCTTGTAGTGAATTAGGAACAAATAGAAAGTTGATATATTAAAGATAAATGGTTTTCATGGGTATTTTAAATAGCTCACTGAGAAAAGTTATCAGATTATTTTGTATTTGACACCTTTGTAAATTTAGTAGTAGTGTTGTGCTCATACAAAAATATGATTTTAATTTTTCTTCATTTCTAAACTGTGGCTTATACTATTTTTTTCTGAAAAATATATTAATGGTATATATATTTTGATCCCTCTTGGTGTACTCAGCAAATACCCTGATGTGGCTTTGTTATTAAAAAAAAAAACATAATTTTATGCTAATTTCATTATTCATAATTTAAGGAAAATCTTTCACAGATAAAAAAAACTAAATACAAAGTTTTGTTGCTGTAGACCAAGCTAGATTATAACCCTCGGATGTATTCCTGCATGATGTATATTCATTGAAATTTAGACTTACTTAAAATACATGTATGTGACCTAGAATGAATACTGTGCATGTGTTCAATATTTATTGAGAATAATTATGTTCTGAACAAAAGTTTTATTATAGTTTTTTGATGTTGAATTGTTGGTAGTTTTTTGTCACACTTAATACTGGAAAAAATTCAATAAAGATATTTCATTCCAACTGTGGATTTCTTTAACCACCTTCCTCTTGTGTTTTGTCTAGTTAGTTGATTGTCTAAAGGTAAAACAGAATAAATATTTTGTTGTATAACTTGTATTCTGTTGCAACTTCAAGCTCAACTCCAGTGATTTTAGTGCCCTGTTGGGACAGTGGTAAGTCTACAGATTTACAAAGCTAAAATCATGGGTTTGATTCTCCTCAGTGGACACAGCAAATAGCCTATGTGACTTTGCTATAAGAAAAACACACCCAGTGATTTTAAAATACTGTAACTGAAAAAATAACTCAAGCAATAAGTGTTCACTAAATAACTTAATTTTTACAAATTTTTGATATGGATCTATTAAGAATAATTAATTGCTTTGATTTAATTAAGTTTTCATTCTTTATATCTTAATTTTGAAGTATTAATATTTTTAGAAAGTGGAATTGGTTTTTAGGATTTTTGAAGGAGTATTCATGTCATTGAAATTTTAAATATATATTTGCTTCATTTTAGAAGCTTATAGTTTTATTTTACATGGAATAGTAATTATTATAAGTAAAATTTCTGTGTTTTTGTTTAGAAAAAATTGATCAGTTATCAAAAATATATGTTGGTTTTAACTTTGAATTCTCTAAGCCTTTTTATCTGTAAAATAGCTTATTCAATGTTAGTTTGCAGTATTTTCTTTTTAATATTAACAATTAGACAGAAGGCAAAAATATATCTATGGATGTTTTCAAATTATTATATATAAATAACTTTAAAGTGTAAATACTAGAAACTTAATATTTTTATGTGTTGTCAAAATGGTGCGAGCCAAAAGCTATTGCATAGTTATTAGACATATTACCTGTGACAGTAAGCATTGTGCTTGCATTATGTTTATTTTCAGAATGCTGTTTAAAATTGTTACAGCTGAACTTGATGTTCACATGCACTTTTCATCTCAGTTTTGACTTTGATAAATTTAACAATATACTAGAAAAAGTCATGTACTTTGAAATGCAATAACATTAATATTTTCAGAAAATAAATTTACTTTCTTCATTTGAAAAAAAAAAGTAAAAAGCATTTTAAAAATTTTTCAGCATTTCAAAGCATTTTTTTAAATATAATATTTCTTGATAAACAATTAATTTGTCAAAATTACATACCATACATTAGCAGTTTAGCAGTAGGGTATGGGAATTAAAACCAAGAAGTGCATGTAACATTTACATACTGAGATACACATGATTGGAGTAAAAAAAGATGTTTACCATTGTTTGTGTGTATGACTTATAATAACAGTTTTCAAAGAGGTATGATTTATTAGCATCATAATTGATTTCTGTAGAATGATCTACAACATTTTACTTAACCTATTATGAAATAAAATAGTTTCTCATATTTTTTGTTGCTAGGTTTTGCATTCAAATCCCAGTTAATTTGGGATTTTCTCCTAAATAATCATATTTATGCTACATCTAAATAAATATTTGGTTGGGAATATTCATCTTCCAAGAGTGGTTAATTTGAATTTAGTGTGAGAGTCTACATCGGTTTGTACTTGTACAACCATTTCCTGGGTTTAAAAGTTTGTAGTATTGTCAAAATAATAAAACAAAATATATATATTTTCTGTTAGTAGGTTTTAAAATAAAATTTATTTTTGGATAACTAGAAATTCACATGATCTTTGCAATGATGTACTCAACTTTTTCTTGCTGATGAAGATATGCATCATGAAACATTAATATTGGACCTAATATATTTTTAAATACTACAGGTGTAATGAAGTATACTTACAGTTCAAATTCATGCCAAGTTGGGATTTTTTTATTTATAGCTAATAATATTGAGAGCAAACTCTTTGAATATTTAGGGAAAACAGAGGGACATGACAGTTTAAATTAAGAATTTGAATTATTTGTTTACATTTGATTGTAAAGAGTGGGTATCATAGTAGTCATATACTTGACTATAAACTGGAAATCTTATATTCAAATTTCAGTCCAGTAGGGATTTTTTGAATGTAAATCTTTTTCATTATTTTTTGTATAGTATACCTACAGCAAGCTCTTTCAATATTTAGAAAAATATGAATACCATTATAGATTAAATCTAGGAAAATGTTGTATTACATAATAAACACCAATGACTGTATGTGTTGATAATAAATATCTTTCCAATCCAATACAATATTAAAATATGATATTACCTCTGCCACTGAAAGTGATGGAAGTTATGTTTTCACACCTTGTGTGTGTATGTTTATCAGTGGGATTTCTTGGAAATGACTGACTAAATTTGGATGAAAGTTGGTATACATTTGGACTGTTACTCAACTTAGTAGTTACTAGATTTTGGAAAGTCCAGATCACAAAGTCATGAACTTCCAAAAAATTGTTATCTGTTAATATGTGAACTGATTTTTTAACACTATTTTTGCTCTATAACTCAGTGAAAAGTGGTTGGATTTTAATAAAACTTAGTAAAAACATTTATAAGCATTTTTTATAAAAACATATCTTTATGAATCTGCCCTTAGTCATAAAATTAAATGCCTTCATCATCACAGTTAATAAATAGGAGGGTCAAACATTTGACCACGTAGAAACATTTCTTCAAGAACCAATTTTTTCATATGGTTCATTCTGTGAGGCTTTATCAAAAGGAGTTGAACAAATAAAAATATATGTCAAAATTATAATCAAAAACTACTTATTTCTCATTCTTCTGTCAAAAACAGAAGAAGGAAGAACTGTGGAGATTACATAGGTGTTATTTATTCATGCAAAAAATTTGTAGCTGTTCAAAGATAATTAAATATTTTGTAGAAATCATTAACATGATTAGCAGTAATTTATGAGATCAACTTGTGAGGACAGAAAAAGATAATTTTTCTTAATTAAGTCTGAGTAGCTGCAGCATTCCTTGAAATTGGACAGGTGGTTAAGGCACTCGTAATCTGAAGGTCGCGGGTTTGAATCTTTGTCACACCAAACATGCTCACCCTTTCAGCCATGGGAGAGTTGAAATGTGATAGTCAATCCCACTATTCATTTGTAAAAGAGTAGCCCAACAGTTGGCGGTGAGTGGTGATGACTAGCTGCCTTCCTTCTAGTCTTGCACTGCTAAATTAGGGACAGCAATTGCAGATAGTGCTTGTGTAGCTTTGCACGAAATTCAAAACAAACAAACAAACAAACAAAAAGTAGTTTGTATGTGTTATTGGCCTTTCATTTTATTTAAGTTAAAGCTCAATATGTTTATAACCTTTGTGCTGTAGTAGCTTGGTATTTTCTCTGCTATTTCAATGAACAGATTAAAAGCTTAATTGTGTTTTTTTTCATGTGGTCTGAATGTTTACATGATTCTACAATTTCTTCACAATTTAATTAATGTTTTGAAACCATTTAAAGTATCTGAAGTGAATATTTCCCAGTGTACTGGGAGTTATATGTTGTAGCTGTGGGGAAAATGTTAGTATAATTTGTTTCTTATTATATTTACTTGTATATCAAACATATTACATGAGTAATTATATGAAGTTGATAATTTTGTCATTGTGCTCAATGATTATATTTCACAAGGCTGCTTCATATCTTAGGTTAGAGGGGAACATTTTTAAAGGTTAATCCAGTAATATAATTAAATGTTGGTTATTTTAAACATGTTTATGGAATTTGTCACATATTATTGTAAGTAACCACGTATTGTTTGAGTGTATCTAGTTGACCATAGTTATTGGATTAATACATTGTTTGGGCTACAGGCAAAAAGCTACAGAAATGGTTAATAAAGCATAGGTATTATTAGCATTATTATTAATTACAATTTCACATGATGTTAATGAAAAGCCCAGTGCATTTGAAACTATACACTTCAAACTATATGGCAATATCAAAAAATATGAGGCACTAAAACTGCCATGATTCTCAGAGTAAAATATCTACTGCAAAACATACACATTCTCAAAAAAAAACAAAAAACTATTAATTCAGTCATCACTAAAAGTGATGATCACAGATATCAACATATAAACAACTATAATTTTATTAATTTTCTCTTTGGAAGCTTAATCGTGAAAATACCTTTACTTTTCCATAAAATAACCCTTAACATTTTTGTACATTTCTCTGTCAGAAATTTCACAAATGCTTCTTCAACAAATATTCACTGCTTATTAGAAAGAAACAATAAAGTTTGATAATACTATGTAACACAAATTTTGTTCCTGGATAGTATGTTATTTCATGATTGCTTATGTTTTAAAAGTACAGAAAATGGCCATTATTCCCTTCAAACTTTGCTTTTGTGACTTGGATAATGAAATTTAGAAATTAATCAATTTTCTATGTAAAAACAGGCAAATTTGCACATTTTTATTTACATAAGGTCTGAATAAAACAACATATGAATCAATATTTACATGTAATTAGACTAAAGTTATACAAAATTGCTTAGAAGTGAGTAGTTTTTGAGATTTGCAACTGTAATGTAAATCACTTTCATTTATCAGCCCCCAAATATAGTCTCCCATCATGTTTTCATTATATGCTCCTTGGTAGTAGCATTCAAAGTCCAGTATATTTTGGTGGAAGCACTTGCCTTGCTCTTTGAGGTGTACTGAATGAACCAGGGCAAGAGACGGATACTTACTCCGATTATGGAGCAGCACAGCTTTGAGGCTTCTGGATGAGTTTCCAATGAAGAGGTGGCACTCATTTGGGTTACAGGCAATTCCAATTGCCTCGCACAGACCAGATACATTGTGGCAGAAGCCGAGCCCATCTTGAATAGTGAAGAAGCTCGAAAAATGTTGGTGACACTTCCTCTGACTTGCAACTTGCATCTAAAAAATCCAACTCTTTGAGCTTAGATATCAAAAGCTCTGCATTCGACTTTGTTAGACCAAGATCTCTGATAAGTCATTGAGGTCTCTTTGGTTGGGCTAGTATTGGTTTCTATCACTAGCTGCATTTCTTAAATTGTAATCTGGATCTTCAAAGTCTACCTTCTCTTCTGATATGCTGCTCTCTTCTGAGGATGGCTGCCTTCTTCTCTCTGGTGGAGTGAGTACAGGGAGCTCAGGGCAGTGTGGCACTGGGGAGATGGATGAGGAAAGGTCCAGATACATGATAGCAGATGCATTCTTGCCAGCCTGATGTTTGGAAGGGTCCAACATGCAGAAGTAGCAATTGCTTGACTGGTTAGTTGGTTCGTGCCAAATTCTTGGAACAATGAACTTGATGGCTCTCTTCTCCCCTTTCACCATCCTGCAAAAGAGCAAAATAAAATTGAAGAATAAGTTTATTCCATCCACAACTATTGTGTAAGAGTTTCTTGTAAAATATTTTATATGTGATATTTTTTCTATACTATTGGAAATTAAAAAAATAAATTAATTAAAAGATATATAAATTTTAAAAGGTCTAAAATTTGTATAATATAAAAATCTTACTGTTCAAGCTAGCAAAAATTGTACATCTTACCTTCTAGAGTTTTTTTGCAGTGCTTGCAGGTGAAATGAGGTGCCTAGAGTTTGTCTTGATCTCTGACAGGCATGCTGAAATATGCCTTGTAGGCTTCATACATTTTAGTAGATGCTGTCACAGAGTACTTTTTCATTCTTGTCTATATATGTTGGCCACATACATAGCAGAATGCATCTGGAAAACACTTGCAGCTTCTTAATGCCATCCCTGATAAAATCAGATAGGTCTATGTGTTCACTTAGGCAGCTAGAACTAAACTGAAGTGGTGAGTGGTGAGCCTTTATATATATATATATATTACTATGGAAAGTTCTAGAAAATTCTAAAATGTTCTTGAAAATTCTTGTAAGTTTACAACATTCTAGAAAGTTCTTGAAACTTCTTGTAAATTCGAATAACTTCTTTTTCGGTTACTCAGCACTGAATCTACCTGGAGTGTTCTGGAAAATGGTAAGTTTAAAAATGTCGTTACCCAGGTCACAAAAGCAAAGTTTGAAGAGAAAAATAAGTCTTTTCCATTTACTTTAGGCATGAGCAATTGGAAAATAACACTTTATGTCCATGAACAAGAAAAAGTAAACATTTTGTTTCATAGTATAATTAAAAGTGTATCTATACTTCGTTTGTTCATTGAAATTTTATTTTTGGGGTGTCAAAAGGTGACAACATACTTGGTTCAAGTAACTCCTCAAAATGCAATTGATAGTCACCTGGATCTTAATTAGCTAAATTTAGTGATTGTATTATATTTATTCCTACTTTGTCAAAATTTAAGAAAAAATTGTCAGTTTGGATGAAAAACTACACTGTCCAAGTTTTAAATTATAGTTCCTGCCATGCACAAACACTGTAAACCCTCACTACTTGTATGCCTAAAGTTATTGTTAGAGACTGTCAGTCGTTAGTTAAGCTGCAAACCTGACCAAGAATCAACACAGGAGATGATGTATGCAGTGTTTAAGTTCTTTGTTTTATTTCATTACCAATAGGATTGACTTTGCTACAAAAAGCAACCTGCAGGATTGATTCATAAGGCATTACCCTGTAGCAGGGAGCCATGTGGAATTTTGACTTTCATCAAGCCTGAAATGCATGATTTGGCCTACAGGAGAGAGTTCTTCTTAGTTATACACAGGTAGATGGGAGTCAAAAGTTTCCTGATTCTGTTACCTTTAACATTTTATGTGATGTTTGCAGTCAATGTTACTTTGGCAATTCTGAGAAAATGCTATGGAACAGCTGTATTTAGTTTTGATTACTTTATCAAATTGCTAAAACCTGGACTCAAGACCAATTGTAAGATTGATTAGATTAGTGCTACCTCTCCATTTTTTGCATTGTGTGTGGTTTACTGTTATTCTGGCTAACCACTTTTCTTGTTCATAGTAACTTCTTTTGCCTTTTACTTATACAAAACACTATCTTTGTTTGTAAACATGAGTGTATGCATGTTGTATTCAAATCTAGCTGTCTGACTGGAAGAATTTGTGAAGGTGTTGTTAAAGGCAAAACTCATTGATACAACTGATCTTCCATCTCTAATCCTGATTACACAGACTGGCTGCTTCTATGTTTAGGTTGTCAAATCTTCAGAAAATAAGATAATCTTCAAGCCGAACACTTTATAGGCACTGATGAACACATTAATCACTGAAGCTATACACAGAGATTACTGAATTCTCTTTTTTACTTCATTCCTCTAAGAACCTCATTTTTTGCCATAAAATAGCCAATAGTCAGATCATTGCAGCAGCAGCTAACAAGTGAAAAGAAAATTTGTCATATAACCATCAAAATTATTTCAAGTATCATTTTAATGTAATGCTTACATTTGAATTCTATTCTGTGTAATATGTTAATCCTAGGTTTAGTTGAATTAGATTACTAATAAATAGGTTTTAATCATATTTCATGCATTTAAATATTCTAACATAAGTTTGATTCACATTTTACCATAATACTATTCTATTTAATGATTTTTACTATTACCAATTTTCAATTCCATTTGTTTTTCATTTCTTTTTAATGTTTTACTTCCATTCTAATATTCATTTTCACTGTGTGTCAAAGTATTGTCACATGTACAGAGGCAGTGTCAGCACCAGAAATTTGGAGAGCAAAACAAGGCATCTGTACTCACCTGTAATTTTAAAAGGACTCATTATTCCCCATCAAATTTTAGCATGCTAAGTTCATTGTCGGGTTTCAAAAAGTAGTTTGTATTGAGTTTTGAAATCCCAAAGTGCTCCCAGACCTTGGAAAGGATCAGAGGATTTTTTGATTATTATAAATAATTATTTAGTGTAGTAGTACTATTAGTATAAAAAACTAAGGTTAAAGGGAATGAATACCTATTATTGTAGGATATATCTAGTCTACTTCTAGCATACAAAAAGACAAATCCTGTGGTTTGGTAGTGCATGTGAGAATGTATATTCTTGTTTTACACATTAAACTTTGTCTATGTATGTAGGAATAAATTATGGGGGGCAAAAAATCTGGTTGTGAAAATGTTGCCCCCCTCCTGTAGTGCCACCACTACATCTGTATGTATATCAAATTGCTTGACACACACATTTTTGTTTCTATATACCATTACTTTGTACAAATGTAATTATTATTTCATATGTGATACATCTTTATTAATATTGGTGGATTATTACACTGCTTGATTAAATAAAATATTTGAATTGTGCCTGGAAATTGTCTGAGGATTAATTGTAATTTATAATATGTTTTTGAACAGTATATAAATATGTAATGATTTTACTGTAATGTGTGTTTATGCTGCTATTGTTGTGATGATTGAAAAAATCATAGTGTGTTATTACTCTTTTATTGTTAGTAAAGAATGTATGTAGGTATATAGGAGTAAATTTATCTATAATTTTTGCATGCATGTCCAAGGTGGAAGAGTGTTAAACTTCTACTGTCATCAAATTTAGGTTAATTCTCACAACAAATTTTTGATAGGCTCATGCTTCCAAAGCTCCGTTTAATGCCCTCATGGAGTAAACTTGTTGTCATGGACAAGTTGTACAATGTAGTATGAGTTGATGATTTATTGCCTTTGAATATTTGTAATGGGTATAATTGTTGACATAAGTTGTCAAATAATTATGGGATGCTACATTAGGATTTTAATCTAACCTAAAAGTGGGGTATCTTCATGATTTTAACTATTAACATATTCTCCTTCTCGATTCCATCATTGTGTGATATAGACATTTTTTATATCCTATATTGTATCCTAGAAACCATTAGAAGTCTTCAATATCAAATACAGAACCTCTAGGAAATAAAAACTTGTTCATAATATGAGTGAAAATCTATTTTATTAATTATATTTGTATGTGTTTCTTTTTCTGTCTAGGTTTAGAATTATTATCCACACAAAAATTCAGGATGTATTTTGTAGGTATGTTAACTTTTGGACTTGTATCTTGTACCTGAATTCTACAGACTAAGTTATCAAGTCTGTTTCAGCATTGTGGCCAAAGGATTTGTTATGATAAATATTATTTTAAACATACTTATTTTTTATTCAGTTCTTTGATGATATAAAATTTTTGAATCCTGATCAGAGAATGGCATTTTTTTAAAGTTATCCTGAACTTATCATTGGAAAGGTCAAAGTTGTGGGTGATATAGGAGTTTGACCTGACTAGTAGGAGCAAGAAATAGGAGAGGTTTACTTGACCAAGAACTTTTGACAATAACAGGGTGTGAGCTATAACCAAATTCTCTCCCCCTCAAAACTAAGAGATTGATGGGTGTCTAGGAAAGCTCTCGCTATCTCTAAATGACTTCTGCTATTTAACTTCTTTCTACAGAATATAACATTTTTTTGCACCATGTATTAGTCAAAGTATTTGTAAGAGCAGTAATGATAATCCATACAATCATGATGACCAGTCTAAAACTCTATGAAGAATGACTGATGACTTGAGTGCCACTTGTCATGCAACAAGGTTGAGCACAACTGTCACAAACCAGCAAACATAACATTAATGTATGTAACATCTGCCTTTATATAGTCAGATACTGGAGTGTTGCACCACTGCTAAAGATGATTGCCATGGTAATGATTTTGTGATGCATTTGAACCAGACTTGGCTTAGCAATTAGTAAGACAAACTGAATCTGAAAGCCCATAGTTTGTATACTCTTGTACACAGTGGAATCATGGGTGCATTATAAAAGTCCAGTTAAATTCCAGTATTTGATTAGAGTAGCTCCAGAGTTGGCAGTGTTCTGTTATCTATGTTCTCTCTAGCCTGACAGTTAAAAATGGGTATAGTGATTATGGATAATTCTTTTATAACTTTGTAGAAATGTCTGAATCAAACAGAGTACGACAGAGCTTAAGGTTTACAAAGCTGTAATCCAGGAGGCACCACAAACTTTATAAGGACTGCAGAGTGCCATGGTATGGTACTCACTTGTGTAAATGTACAAAGCCAGCATTGTGAATGCAGTTGTGTAGGGACATTTAGTAGTGGTGTGTATGTTTTGCTGTTGCATTGCCAAAGGAAAACCTGGCCACATCAGAAAATTTGTGGCAAAAGAGTTGAAGTTCTTTCAGAAGAACCACCCTCTGGCCTGCATCTCAGGACAGAGAAAAGTAAGTGGTATGAGCTGATTATTACTAAACATTTTACCAAGTGGGCCAAAACTTATACATTGGCCAACAAGTTAGTGCAGTCTGTTGCAGAGGTATTGTCTGAACAATGGGAGCACTGTATACAGTACCTGTAAATATCCAAGGGATAAAAGGGCATATTTCCATTACTGTTCTATTTGCTAAATCATGCCAAATATTACTAGGTGCAAATGTGTTCTTCACTATCACTCTGGTGGTTTGGCTGAATGTGTTATGCAGAATGTAAAGCTTGTGTGTGTGTGTGTGTGTGAAGTTGTGAACCTTGACCATACTGATTGGGATGAACACCTACCAGGTGATGGAATATCTACCAACTAATAACATTTGACCAGTTGTTTTCAGAATCTCCTGATGTCCAGGTAATAGCTGCATTTGCCAGTGGATTTCTAATATATGGCTCTTTACTCAGAGCATATGTATCACAGTGTCCAGAAGAATATGTAGAATGGCTGTATTCTGTATTAACTGAGTGACATGAATCTTTGCATCAGCAACTGGTATAGTAGCTATGCATCAAAATAGATGATAGAAGAAAGTAGTAATGGAAAGAAAGTTTGAGTATGGTGACTTGGTTTGCATGTGGTACACTTTGTATGTGCAGAAAGAAAATAAATTCAGGCTGGATTGTTCTCTATCTTTTATTTCAACAGACCAGTGTGGTGCTATATGAGTTATAGTGGTTGCATAATGTGTATAAATATACTAATAAAACCTAAAATGCATCACTAACTGCTTGAGCTAGTTATTCCAGAAATCAGCGATGAAAGTATAGGTTGTAGTAACTTTGACTAAACTGATAAAAGAGAGAGAAACTGTCATTACATATCTAGCAGCCCATGAAGAGTTAGATGAGGAACTACCTGCAGAGGAGCAGTCTGTCTGTTCTGATGATTACCTGAGACTTAAATGCCAACTTCTCAGTCATTAGTTGAACTGAGATTATCAAATTGTGTAGTAATTAGGACAGTTAATTGATTGGAAACTTACTAATTACAAAAATGGTGTTTCCTGACTTCTGACCTGTTGAACAATTATTCATGATAAGATTTTGAATGAAAATTATTTGATTATTGTATAGTTAGGACAGGTTTTTTTGGTGGAAAAAAATCAACAAATGATTTGCTGTCAAATGATGGTGTGCAACAAGATGCTTGTGTAATGTCTTTCAATAACTATTTGATATATCAAGCTGAATGACAGTGGCATTTCTGTGTAAAATTCTGCACAACACACATTAGATTTGAAATATCAGTATGTTAAAAGGACTACAATTATGCTATATAAGTAAATGAGGCTACATTTTATGATGATTGTTGGTGGATATTTATTTGTTAACAGGAATTTTCTGAGCAAATATTTTGTATCAACATTTGAAAGTTATTTCTCTCTTTTTTTCATCAAACATAGCGAGTTTTTAATGGTATGCAGATGTCAATACTAATAGGACACTGTTGCAAATGAGCTAATTGCTGTGGTTTGATGCCAAAAATTTTTTTATTGTGATCCCGTTGACATATTACATTAGACCAGGGGTTCCCAACCTTTTGGCACTTGCTACTTGAAAATGTAATTGATGAAATAAAATTAATGTTATCCCAAGCTACTTCTGCCAAGGCTTTGCGACCCCCTGGGGGGTCGTAACCCACTGGTTGGGAACCCCTGCATTAGACTGTATACATGTGCATTGGCATTGCAGTTGGTGACATGAAATATGATCTAGGGTACAAATGTGTGTTACTTAATATGTGACATTAAGGCTGATATACATCTGTGTTGGTACATATGTGTCTCACTGTATCTATGAATTGTTTATTTATATGAATGTAACACATAAAGAGCATACTTTTCAGCCAAATAAGGAATTTGACATGGAACAATCACAAGAATGTAGCGATCAGCCTGGACTACACTGAGAGAGAAACGTGTTTTATTAATACTGAGGAAGAATAATTTTAGTTTCTCCAACACTTAAATATTTGAAAGCATTTTTTTTTCAATGAAAAAAACCTAATCGCAAATAATCTACACCATGCTAAGTGAGAAATAAAATGGTGCCCATTGTTTTAATTGGTGATGATGAAGGTGTATTTTGCAGTTAATGTTAAGTGAGTTATTTATGGATTTAGTGACTTGATCTTTATGAACTGAAATCACAGTAATTTGTTTGTTCAGAGTGAAAGGAAGCATAGTATATCTGTTGTTTTTAAGTAGTTTCAAAAATATATTTGACTTGCACGATCAAAATATTTCTAGTCTTAATAAACATTACTGAATATATTATCTCAGTGTTATTTTTAAACACATTATTATGCATGAGTGTTGTTTCAGCTATGTTGTTGCATATTATTTCTGTATTGACTAGACGATGATTAACTGGACTTATAAGATCTGGTGTTATATTACTTACTTGGATTTCTTATAACTTATGGCGGACAGCAAGTTAGAATTGTGGGCAGACAATTTATGAAACCATTAGGTTATTGTACAGGTGTAAGTTACTGGTTTGTAGTTTAGTCTCCTTCCACAGTAGAATTGGAATATTTTTCTTTCCACTAATCAGACAGTGGTGGGTCTGACTAACACAGCTTTGTGTACACTGTGTTATAAGAGTCTTGTAGATTGTACATCCACTACTGCTTTGAACAAGCATCTTCTTGCAGTAGAGGTTAGTGCATTAACACTGTTAAGTGTGTCATGCATGTACATCCTGTAAAGATGATTTTTTCCAAGAAGAGGTCAATCCATGATCTGATTGATCATGATATTTAACTTTTGGTCTGTCACAGGTTTAGTTGATTTAGAGTTTTTAAACATGACGTTTGCTATAAAATAACCATGATTCTCTGCTATTGATTAGTTTGGTTCGTGGATAATAAACCAGCTTGATAAGCAGAAAATTATTACTGTGTACCAAGATTTTCTGCATGAATATGAGAACCAGCTCCTGATGTGGCATCAGGGAGGAAGAAAACGTGTTGCAGTGATGAAACAAGGCCTGTTATGACCTAATCAGATTAAACAACTCAGCACTGGTGTTGGTAAATGTCAAGAATAATTTTACAGATAATGTGCCTATCAATCTATCAGCCTAACTATGCTGTGACAACCTCAAAGAGTACCATTTCAAAGGAATGGCATTAGCATGCGTCTTATCAGGAGGGATCCTAAGCCTCTGATATTTTTATTACCTCAAAAGAGGTGGTTTCTATGATTTTGTGCAACAAAAATATCTGTATTAAAGCACTTCTCTAAATTTAAGAAATACCGCAATGATGATTACAAACCAGTCCATTTTTTTTTTACTACAACATCAGTTTCCACTGGTTAGTAGCCCTAGGAAATCTCACTACTTGTCATTCTAATCAGGCTCAGCATATTAAAAGTGATGTCGTAGCCATTTCTTGAGTATGGGCTGGACTGAAACATGCTCTCCTCCAGGCTGAATTAAACCAGTGGAAAGCTCCAGGGAGGAGAATGCTTGCAACATGAAAATCTTACAATGGAGCCTTTTGCAATGAAAACTATACTGCAGGTCTGTAGTCAAGGTACATGGTTGTCAGCTAGACTATGACTGGATGTGATGAAACAGACCATAATGATATGGTAAGGCTCCAAAAACGATTTAATATGATATATTAAACATTTGTGTATGCATGTTAAAGGTAATTGTTTTCTACTACCAGGTTACACTAATAGTATTTTCTTCTTAGGCAAGTTGTTTGCTCAAAGAAGATCTAACATTGCATTTTTTTAGTCAATATGTGGATCTAATTCATGTACTAAAATCAATACATGGAGGTATCCTGTTTCATATTTATACTGTCTGTCTGAATCAAACACCCTTTCAGTCTTGTATTTAGTTTAGAGAAATATTTTTAAGATTTGGAATAGATGTACCATAATTGCTTAATTCTGAGCACATAACTGTTGTCTATTTGTATGGTTGATAGTAATCTGTTTTCTTCAAGTATCTGAGAACTTTTGTCATTAACTTGAAATTCTGCAAAGGGTAATATTAGACAATTTGATTAGAGATAGCCCTTAGATTTTTTATGGTTTCAAACAAATGACATCTAACATTTATATTCATATTTAAAGAGGTTTAACACATTATATTAAAACAAATTTGAAGCATGTCATATGTTGACCACAGCCAGTACAAAATCACAGAGGAATGGTGTTTATTACAACTAAATGTTGACATTATTTGGTGTTTTCAGTGGTGTGATGCCACAGAAACTTGATTAATTCTAATTTATTAATTAATTAATAAAAAGAAATAGGGTATGTAAAAGCTCTTTGCAATGCAAAATATTCATATTGGGGACTTTGAGTTTCCAGGATGGGGGTATCCTTCATACTTAAGGCTGAAATTCAGACAATATCCCATATTGGAGCTTATTTGAGTTGTTTTTAGTTTAACATTCATAACTTCCTTTGTATTGTCAGAAAGAAGACATGTCACAAGTAATTGGATTTAAGCTATTTTTACATAGTCTTCAAATAAATGTCAAAAACATTAATGTTGCTGGCAAAACAATCACAAGAAGAAGTTATTTAACAGCAACAGTGTCAGTCATCATTAAACCAATAGGGTATTCTCAGCTGGTTGTGTAATTTATATTATGGGTTGCCCTTCGGTGTGGATTCCTGTACGTGGTGAAGGGACCTCCCAGAGAAGGTTCTATACTTTCAGTTTACCTCCTCTGGTATGTAAACATCCACTCATGTGTTTGCCATGTGTAGCAACCCATGAAGGGGAGGAGAGGATCCTGGTGGTTGAGGGGTCCAACCCTCATACACCACTTTGGCTTTGAATTTCTGTAGATGGGTGGCTCCCCAGGGGAAATCAGCTGGTCCACTTGAACTAGGGTCAACAAAGTACCAGTGTTGGATGTTGTCAATGGGTGTTGTGGACATTGTATCTGATGCTGGTGTTTGGGTATAGTGCACATGAAACACTGTCTTTGTTGCAGTGTTCTTTTTTACACTGTAGTGTATGCCCTTGTTGGGTTCCATGGTGGGTTGGGTCAGTGGGCACCAAAATATTCTTTCTTTATTATGGATCCCCAAATTAAAACTTAAATAAAATAGTGAAAAACAGTCCACAGGTAAACGACCATGTCTTGAAGATTCTGAGCAGCATTCTTCAACATCTGTAACATTTGTACCTCCTTTTCTTGTACTACATTGTCTCTCAGACAAACCTTTTGGGCAAATGTCTCCCTTTTTTATTCAGAAGGGACTTGCTGGTTCTCCAGAGTCAGTCAAAAAGCTTTGATCTGGTGACATGTTGGTGAAAATATCCACATCTCAACACAGTGAACTCCTCTTCCATTCGAAGGTGATTGGAGATATACCCATTTAGGTTACTCCCCATGTGCTTTTGAATTCATCACAAGGAGTTATTTTTGAGAGGAATTTGAAGAACATCCCTGTGTCAGAGATCCTTGCTGGCTTCTCCACTTAAAGAGTTTCTGCAGTGTGGTGTATCTCCACTTGCAAAGGTGGAATTATGATGCTGACCAGTGTTCTCATTTTGACATTTACATCACCATATCCACCTGCCACCATCAAGGCAGTTTTTCTTAATTGCAAGGTATGGCCACATATTTCAAACCCTCTCAGATGTTTTAATGTCAGCAGTTGGGTCACTCGAAGGCATCATGTCATGGTTCCTTGACTTCTGGCACCCTGCTAGTACAGCGGTATGTCTCCGGAATCATACACTTTTCAGTATAAAGATTAATGCCATCTCTGAACAACTCCCTCTCACTATTGCAAACGGGCTCTATGTCGCCGACTTCCACATTTCATGTCAGTCATCAAACATGAGGTATATTGAACGGCAGCTACAGACAGCCCTCAACTGTTTACTGGAGTGGACCATAGCAAACGGCTTTAACTTTTCTCTCTCTAAAACCACTTGCATGCACTTTTGCCACCAGTCGGGTATTCATCCTGATCCTGTACTCCGTGTTGGTGAAGTTATGCTTCTTGTGGTCTCTGAGAGTCCTTGGGGCTTATCTCTGACTGTATGTTGACCTTTGTACCACACATCAAGCAACTACAAGTCAAATGTACCAGAGCACTGTACATTATGTTTCCTATCTTCCACTATTTGGAGAGCAGATCGATGTTCTATGCTAAAGATATATCATACTCTTATTCCATTGAAATTGGACTACGAGTTTCTAGTCTAAGGCTTTGCCAGGACCTTGGCCTTGAAAATGCTGTACGCCATTCATCATCAAGGGTTTCGGCTCTGCACTGAGGCTTTCTGCACCTCCCTAGTCCTGAGTTTGTAAACAGAATCTCATGAACTTCCTCTACACCTCTGCCATTTACAACTGTCTTTATTGTATGTTTTTAAACTTTGATCCTGACCTCAGCATTCCACCTGGGGTTGTGTTTTCCTTCCTAAATGGGCCCTGCTTTTTCAGAACAGATGATCTGCCATTGTTCCTTTTGGCCTTCATATCCAGGTGCATTTGGATGAATTGGGTCTGTCCTTGGATAACACTGCTGTATCTACTGGCCAGCCCATTTCACCATGGCTTATTACCATTCCCAGATGTGATCTTTCTTTAAGTCATCTGGGAAAAGTGGATACTTCCAATTGGAAGTACCGTCTTTTACTTGCTGAATATTTTTTGAACCATCCTCCCATTCCCATTCATATGGATGGTTCGAAATCAGGTGACTTTGTGAGCTTTGCCATTTTCTGTTGTAGTTTGGTGGTTACGCCCATAATTCCCCTCTACAATTTCTGTGTTCATTGCCGAAGTGTACTCCATTTCTCTTGCCCTGGATCACATAGAGGCTAAGCTATTTATATCGACTCGCTTAATTCTCTATTGGCTCTGGAATCACTTAACGCTATTTCTCGCCGATATCCAAAACCGACTGGCCTATTTCTTTTTAACATCTGCTTCTGTCCAGTTCTTCTGGATACTAGGCCACGTTGGTATTCACGAGAACGAGCTTGCCGACACCGCAACCAAGTCTGTCTGCTCTGGCGCTATCACTGCTGTGTCTGTTCCATATATTCAAGGCTTGGCTCTGTGCCAATTGGCAGTCGACTTGGAGTGAGCAACATGAAGTGAAGCTTTTCCAAATAAAACCCTCTATTGGACTTTGGCCATCTTGCTTCCTTAAAGAACGTAAAGAGGAAATTGTCCTAACTAGACTATGCATTGGTTACAGTTTTTTAACTCATCATTTTCTTTTACCTGGGAACGATGCACCAATGTATGGTGTGTGTGGCACTTAGGTCACTATAGTCCACATTATACTGTTATCCATCGTTACGACTCTCAACGACGTCACCATTTGAGACATGTTTTGTCAAAAGGTTTATCCCTGACGTTGGACAATGTCATTGGCAATGGTGATACTGTCCACCTTACAGATGTTTTTAGTTTTTTTATAAAGGCCATTTGGCCTTTTTAACGCTATTTAAGTTTTTAATTAATAAATTAGACTTTGTTTTGTTTTAATATGATTTCTTTTTACGAATTAAAGTAAACTTTGTTCGATACAAAATTAAAAAATGACCGTGATGTCAAATAGTTCGAAACCAGGACTGGAAAGGCCAACTTCAAATGACTAACGCTGGTGTTTGGAGTTACCTATTAGTCATCGTGGAGAGTTATAATAATTATAATTATGCTGCAGAAAGTCTTTTAAAACTTGCATTACTTTACTTTCTCTCTTTATGTTGTAAACTAGATATAAAAATTGAACTTAACTCTATTTAAATTATTTAAAGTTTTTAATTCAAAAATTAAACTTTGTTTTGTTTTATCTTGATTCCTTTTTACGAATTTTGATAATAGTACTTTACTTTTAATTTTTTTCCGGTTGTTTGGCGTAGAGAGCCTAGTTCTTTTGCGCCATGAAACGCCAAACAGCCAACCTATATGATGGGTTGATAACTTTAACCATATTACGTTTTTTATTGCCTCCGCTAGTACGGCGGCATGTCTCCGGATTTACATAGCTAAAATCAGGGTTTCGATTCCCCTCGGTGGGCTGAGCAGATATCCCTTTTTGGCTTTGCTATAAGAAAAACACGAAACACACGTGTTTCATTGGCTGATGAACTATAATTGGAACCTACTCCTGAAATTAGTGTTTATATTTTTGGTCATTCAGTAGAATGGGAAGCAGAAGACAGCAGACAGTGAGTTTATAATTACGAAATTTTTATTTATTTGCCTGTTGAATCTATATGTATGTTTCTTTAAGACATTCAAAACAATGGTTATATGCATGTTATTTTCTTTTTTGTTTTAAATAAACCACATTATAAGTTATGCATTAAAGCAAATTCCACTACTATATACGTAAATGAGTATCAGTGTTGTTTTTTTTATTGAGAATTTCACCCTTTTTGTGCTTAATGGCATTGGAACAAAGAAATATGGATCAAATTTTACTAAAACCATCAAGAAAGAAGTGCAATAAGTTAGTGAAAGTAATCAAAGCATGGGGTATTTTAACAGATGACATTTCAATGGCAAAAGCTGTTCGCATATTCCACAGCATAATTATTTAACTTCCCCATACCTCAAACAGTTGAAAAATGAAATAAGTATTCATTGTATTACATTTTTAAAAAATCCTAATCAACTCACCAGATAAAGCGCCAGTGGATTTCTTTGCGATTGGGCAATGCTGGTTTAGTTTGTTTGCGCTAGCCGTCCCTAATTTAGCAGTGTAAGACTAAAGGGAAGGCCGCTAGTCATCACCACCCGCCTCCAACTCTTGGGCTACTCTTTTATCAACAAATAGTGGGATTGACCGTCACATTAAAACGCCCCCATGACTAAGATAGCGAGCATGTTTGGTGTGACAAGGATAGAACCCGTGCTCCTCAGATTGCGAGTCGAGTGCGTTAACCACCTGCCAAATACAGGAAAATACTGAAATGGGTTCTGGGAACTATCGTTCCATCAACTAGGTAGCTTATGCAGAGCAAGCAGAGAGGGTGTGTGTGTTTTAAACATGGTCACATTAAAAAACGACCCTTTGTAATGGAACCTGGGTTACATGGCTATTGTCAAAATATTAGGTCCGTCAGAAGGAGCATGAGTGGACGTAGTGATATAGGCTGTAACGATTTTGTAAGACTTTGAAATGGTTACAATAAAACATACTACATTTCTATATATAAAGGGTAATTATAAAGATATTTCACGTTTTCTGTAACTTAACCTCTTAAATAATAAACAGATGGTAGTAATTAATTGAAACATATATATATGTGCAGGGTCATAGAGAATGCATACCTCGAGTTTTCGGTTTGCTCGAATACATTTATGTTAATGACATCACACATTTGTCAGATGGAAGGCATGTAAAGCTTGCCAGTGAAATAATTCATAAAGAAAACCTTCACAACTCCAAAGAGACTTTGAAGAGAAACTCTTCGCATTTATTTCTACAGTTGAGCAGATATATTTAACAGCTTTATAAAATTGAATACAAGGGAAAGACCTTGAGGGGACGTCATGCACTGTAAGTGGCAAATTCTTTTAAATGCGTTTTTCATAACCCCATTTCTCTGTATTAATATATTTCATTCAGCCAACATGTATTGTGAGCATAATAATAGATAATGTAACTTTATACTCACTATGTATGTATATATATATATATATATTTATATATACACACACATCACTAAAGACATCATTCATTTTCACTTAAAGTACCTCACTGTCATGACTATGATGCAGTAAACATGCACTTTTTAGAGCCGAGCGATCAGTTAACAAAACTTAATTTAATTTCATAATAAACTACAATCTTTAACAATTTTACCCATTCCTTTTTATATAAAACATAGATTCCCCGCCAGTATAGCGGTAAGCCTACGGTTTTACAACTCTAAAATCAGGGGCTCGATTCCCTTCGGTGGACTCGGCAGATAGTCTGATGTGACTTTGCTATAAGAAAACATACACACAATAAAACATAGTTTTTATCCGTTTTTGTTATGTATGTTACTTTATTCTCATGTTGATTTTCCAGCTTAAATATTTGTTTGATGATGCATTCGTTATAGTTCAAAAATAGTGAACAATCTAGTAACAGTAATTTAATAACTGAACTTAATGCCCTGAAAATTATTTAATTTCGAAGTCTAAGGTCAGTGGAAATACAGTTCAATCTACATTTATCATCATGTGTTACTGTGTTATACTAGTTTCGGAAAATTCCAACTCCTTATTGGTAACCCGAAACACAAGTTTACCAAAGAGAGAATCGGGACCTATATCATAGTGAATACACGTTCACACCAATAACAGTAATTAATTATTATTTTTTGCTTCATTTGTTCAACAAAATTTTTGTGGCGGCGAATGTTTTTACAGATGGCGCTTTGCTTAGATTGGCACGGTATAATGGCGATTGTGTGTAAAGGGGCAAAGAAACAGAAAATAAGTCATGAAAGATCATCAAGCCCAATTCGAAATGGAGATTACTTTATCTCTAATACCTACCAAGCTACGATTTACAGAAATGGGATGGTGGCTTGCGTTGAAATGTGTTTCTTCTGCTTTGATGTTCTATACTGTCACCTAAATCAGTTTGAACCTCCAAAGTCGCCAAATTTTCCAAATGACAGATAGTATGTTAAGGAAGCTAAGTATGAAGCTTAAACTTAAAGGCATAGTATCATCTTAAATCCATGGCTCATCACATATAGCGCTAGATATAAACAGGGATTTGTTATAGCGCAAAAAATAATTTATTAAACTTCTGTCATTAATTGTCTTTAGAACGAGAACAAATGTTTCATACTTGTTATGTAGTTTTACAGGTTTAATAATGAGGTTGATGTTAATGAAACCAGTTGTACAATACTCATTTAATATTTTAAGGTTATTTAAAAATTAATCTCTTATTAATTAAATTATATTGCACTGATTATAATGTAAATCCAACTTGATACTTGTATAGCTAAATTATTTAGGCTATATGTAATTGGGCAAGGATTTCCAAGGTGATAATATAAACTAATAATGTAAAGAGTTGCTATTATTTTCTTTTACATTTTTATTTTAAAGTGACATTTTTATGTAAGATTAAAAGCAGTATTAATTGGGGATGGCCAGTGCAGAATAACTCAATTTTAGAAAAACCTGTCAATTGATACATTATTCAGGGTTTCAGTACACAGTTCATTAATACTGAACAGTAATAACAAAGAAATGTTTGACAATTCATTATGATAATTTCAAGAAAACAGTTACATCTTGATGTGGTAATTATAAATATCAGTCTTTTGGCTGTAAGATTTTTTTTTCACTTCTGTGTGATAACATAAAACCAAGCTCTAGTATCAAATATTTAAAAGTACTATAGTATAAAAGCTTCAACTTAATGACTTCAACATTAAATATATATATATATCATTGAATAGTAAAAATGATATTGAAAATTTTGTTTCCTTAAGCTTACTTAGAAATTATTATTTAATTGGAACTGTTTGAGAAGTTCAGTGATTGAGGATGCATGTAATAGTTGTGTATAAATCAGTGTGCCTTCTATGAATTATTAAAAATGTCAAAACAGACCTAATTTTTATTGAATACATTTTTTTTTGACAAATAAGAACTTTAAGAATCATTAGCTATAAGTTTTGAGCACCAGGTTTACTGAAACATTTATTTGGATTATTAAAAACGTTATGTGATAACTATAGAAACTTTCAGTACCATAGGTCTTTTAAATTGTTTCATTGTAAGTGTAATTTTTGCTTTTGTCATTCTGGATATTTTAAATTCTTTGATTCATTACATTATGAATCAAAATTATCATATAAAGTTTTGAAAATTATATATATATATATATATTAACTATTGTTATTACATTTTATTTGAAGGTGGATTAATCTGTAATGTTTTCAAATGTTATAATAAACTATAAATTTTTTGTTAAAAATGCTCCAAATTAAGACCAAATTTATAATTAATTATAAACTATTTATATTAAATTACTTATTACAGTTTTCAAGTATTTATGTAATCACAATTGCTTTTGAATGTTATAAGTTATATTCAAAAACTCAGAAAGCTTTCCTTATGTGTAATTTCTGTTCAGTCCTCTATTTGTAACGTGGAAGATAGGAAAGGATCGCAGGTTAAGAGGATGTATAGGTACTTTCAATGCCATGAACCTTCACATGGGTCTTAGAGAATATGCATTGACAAGGTAAAATTGTCTTCATTGTTCAGCCAAGATACATTTGAGATATGTGCTGCTTCTGTTGATGTTTTAATAAAGTATTCTATTGTTATCTGTGTAATATTTTGTTTAAAAAAATATTAAAACATGTTTTAGTATGGTATGTTTTGTTAAGTTCAAAATAATGTCTTATATTTATTAAAATGTTGCCTGTAGCTAGGTTCTATTTCAATATTAACTAACATGTGTATGAAGTTAGCTATTAATTGTTAAAATTTGAAGTTAGCAATGATTCCATGAGTAGAAAGTAATGAATTTGTAAAGGTTGTCTGGTTTATTACTTCACATGCATTTGTTTGCTACTGAAGTTTTCCTGTGTTAAATATTTAGCATATTGCATGTTGTATTAATTTTACTAAAATTGTATGTCATGCTAGTTTTACTTCAGTGTCATATTTTGTTTGTAATTGATACAATAAAGTATTGATGTGGGTTATAAATTTAAAAATTAGCAGTTTATTTAGAAAATCTTGTTATAGTACTTTACATACAAAAATATAAAGTTTTAATAAGAGGGTACTATAGGAAAAGTTCAGTATAAATTTTAAATTCAATTACTTTCAGTGTTAAGTATCTTTGCAAAAATTTGGAATGTGTATGTTAACAGACTGTAAGAAAGCTGTGAGGTGAAATTTGACATTCATTTTCAATATGTGGCATCACATTTGTTTAGCTGTGGAACAGATTTTTTGAGGATATAAACACTTGTTAAATATTGGCTATTTCTGTGTATTTTGATGTTGAAAGTGAAATGGGTTAGTATCTTCTAATTCTTTTCTTGAACACCATAATAAATACATAAACAGATTGCATGTAAATTATGAATTTCAGTGCTTCTAAAGATAGCCGGTTTAGTCCCATTACAAGAGAAGAATTCAGCAAACTACATGTATCTATTTCTATACTTCGACATTTTGAAGAAGGAGAGGATTATCTTGACTGGGAGGTGTGTTGATCCTTTTGTATTTAAGTGAAAAAAGTTTATACTCATTGTTTTATGTTTTCATTTTTTTTCACCTATTAGCCTAAAAATTCACAGGTATATAAGAATAAAACTTGTTGATTGACACTTGTATCTTAAGCATTTTTTTGAAAGAATTATGAACTGCATTTAGATTGCTACATGTGTTAAATGTATCATTAAGAGTTTCTCTATGGTCAGGGGTTCAAAGGACATGCCACTACATTTGTAGACTTGCATTTAAAATTTTATTGAACTACTGTTTTAGCAGTGTATTTAAGTAACTTTGGTTTCAAATTGTAGATTATAACTCAAAGTTTAATGTCACATTATTTAATTTCTTAATTTAAAAGTAAATATAAAAGTTCTTACATTTCTATTTTTACGTGCCATGTGGTATGTTGAATGCAGGTATTTGTGTTGTCCAAATACAGTCTATAGTTTCTTACAGATTATAATTATTGATATATAATAACTCTTTACATTTTATATATGCTGAGATGTCACTATATTTAGTGAATCAAACACAGTAATCCACCTCATCTCTTCCATTTTTGAAAATACTTTCTTATTTACATCTACCTCTCTGTCATGTGTTTTTCTTGGTCTCTATAAGGTGGGAACTTCCCAAAAAGTATTTTTCTGTCAGAACAAAGGGGTAAGTGAAAATGTTGTTTAAAAAACAATATTTTTTGGACCCATGTTGTGTTTGGTAAGAAAACATTATAAATTACAGTGGAATACTGCAATATTATTAAAGTATTTTTTATTTTTTTTTGTTATTTAAGCTTACCACAACAGGTTAGGGATCAAAAGTCATGTCATCATGTCTTTTGACTTGCATTCAAAACTACATTGGACTTGTTAACATAAGTTTGGTGTAAAATTTTAGTATTATACATTAGTTAACTCTCTCAATACAGGCTTAGTCCCAGGGACTGATCTCTTGACCACTTTGTGTTTTTTATAATTTCCATATTATAACTTTTAATAAACTACACATATCCTAATGAAATTTTGCAGATTATCAGTAAAGACATTCATATATAAAATACTAGATTTTTTAAGAAATTATTTCATTGTGAATTTTTTCTTTTTGAATGTTGACTATTCAACATGAAAAATAATTTGGAATTTAAGATTATAAATACTCTTATGTTTCAGAAAATTGTCAAATTTCACAAAATCTTTGTAACCTCCAGATAATTATCAAACATTTAAAAACCTTCATGTATCATATGGTATTTTGACTATTGTATATTTACAAGTGCTTGGTTAGTTTGATCAATCTCATAACCATCATAAAAATTATGGAATAGATATAAATTACCTTTTTTTGTTCTAGAATGAATACAAATTATAACACAAAACCACAAATATTTTCAGTCTAAATATCTTAAATCACATAAAATTATACACCTATATATATTTATTTTATTAACTTTTCAGCTGGGCCTAGCATGGCCAGGTGAGTAAAGCACTTGACTCATAACCTGAGGGTTGGGGGTTCAAATCCCTGTTACACCAAATATGCTCGCACTTTCAGCTGTGTGTGCTTTATAACATGATGGACAATCCCACTATTTGTTGGTATAAAAGAGTATCCTGAGAATTGTCAATGGGTTGTGATGACTAGCTGCTTTCCCTCTAGTCTTACAATGCTAAATGAGGGACAGCTAGCAAATAGCTCTCATGTATCTTTGCTCAAAATTCAAAACAAAACAAACCTTTCAGCTGTCTGATTAACATTACAGATGTTGCAATAACACAATATATGTGCAATTAGTTGTCTTACTGTATCCAGTAGTATAAAACTAGTCTTTACAAAGTGATCTGTCTTGGCCTTGTTCTAGTGGACCAGTATTTTGTAAAATACAATCAGATTTTGGTTATACTACATTACATATGTATATATATTATTTGTATTTACAAACAAGTTCTTAAATATCAGTTGTTGTTTTTTTAGAACAGAACAGTAAATACAGAAATTTACAAAACAATCTCAACTACTTATGATTGTAAAGAAGTTTGTACTCAATTGCTCTACTTTGCATACTAAGCCTTGCTAAACTTTGCGAGTGAAGGATGTAAAACCAAATAGCTTTAGGTTTTATTTATGTATATTAATGTTGTATCAGATTTTGTGTTCCTTTCTACATATGCACTATTATATTTTATAAACACTTGCACTAGATGTTGGTCAAAGTGGCATGTTACAACCTTTTAGAGAGTTTCATTTAAAATTAATTAAACTATTTTATTATTATTGTGTATGAATAAACATAGCATTAAAATATAAATAACATATCAAATGTCAATACTTTTTAAATTCTTAGTTTATAAGGAAAGAGTAAAAAAAATCCTAAATCTACTTTAATATGAAAATTTTAATATTTGTTTTAAAGGTTTTCTCTGTTCACTAATTTTTTTTACCAACATTCTGAGAAGTACAGAATTTAACATAAATTAATCATTATGATATAGATATTAATCAAATACAGCATAATATTTGTAGTCTTCAGTTTTATTTGTTTGTAGGGCAATAAACTAGTAAATCAAACTCACCTATCACATTACACCTTTCACAAATTGCCTGTTATTCTCTCTGACATTTTATACTATATTATTTATAACCATTAGAAAGTCAAACTCTTTATCTATTAACATATTATTATGTTCTTGTTGAAGGAGCATATTGTCTATTTTGTCTTTAGTTTGAAAATTCTTCATGCAGTGTTCAGATCATTGAACTTTGATAAATATTTAGTGATTTTATGCTGTACTTAGAAAGATAAATTATGATAGTGATAAGACATTGTTTGATTTGTATGTGTTATTATTATTCTGCAGTTGTAGGTGCATTATTTAAGTAAAAGTTTAGTGTACTTATTAACATTGGTATAAAATATAGGCTTAAATTTCTTCAGTAATAAACAGCACAAAAACAGGCAAATACTATATTTACTAGTATAAAATTAACTAAAATATAAAAATTAGAAACTTACTAGGTGTGAGTAGGTTAAGTGATGAAATATAGTAGTAATAAAAATTATTAATGAGGTATACTCATGAGCAGCATAGGCATTATGTAATTTTGTACAGTAACATAATCTATACATTTGCTGGGTGATTTATAACTTGCATAGCAGGATTTTTAGTTCAAGATCAAGTAAATCTAGATGTATTAGTTTTTTATACTTATATTTTTGAAATATCTTGTGTTTATAATAAAAATTTTATTGTATGTATGTTTTTTTTGTATGATAAAGTTAATAAATTGTTACAAAGTATATTCTGTTTCACTTTGCCTTTTCGTATAATTTTAAATGAAAGCTTTTTGGAACATACATAGGGGGGCCAAAAGAAGTAAAGAGAGAGAGGCTAACCAACACAATATTAAGTAGACATAATACTTACACATACAGTAAAGATACAAACCATGAAAAACATTTATAAATGTTAAATAATGCAGGGATGGCAGTGCCAAAAATAATGCATATGAGAAGGGAAGGATTATACAATTGTACATTGATTAATCCTAATGACTTTTAACATTAAAATTTAATGTTACACTGTAAAATACATAAGTACTGAAATGTTACATGTGTCATAAAATGATGCACAACCTAATGTTTGTGTTATTTCCATAGCAATATGTGACACTACATAGCTCACGTCTGAATCTACCATACTACAACAAACAATTTATATTACAAAGTATAATGTGTTCCACTTCCTGTATATACCATTGTACAAAGCATTAAGTATTCTACACAAGTTACAGTTTTCTTCTATTATTGGCTGTTTTCTGACAATTTTGCCCCTGGCTAATGTGTGTAATAAAATTTAATATTATGTTATTAATTTTTTTTTTTAATCCTTCACTTCATACATAATATAGGGGTCAGCTCTCTAAAGTCACTGAGTGTACAGTGTACAAAGCATTATGCATTCTGTAAGTTACAAATAATTTTTTGTTATTTGGTGGTAATTCCTGTTTCAGCCTATATTCAAGTTTTTTTAAAAGGAACATCAGATTTCTGTAAGATAATATGAAGATGTAATGATGAGTTTGTTTACACCAGAATTATGGTTTTTTAAATTACTGCTAGTTATTACAACTAAGTGATGAAATTGCCCAAGAATATGTGGAATGGATTTAGGTTTAAACTGATGTTAGTGATGAAGTACTTGTAGTGTTAACTTGACTGAAACAAGAAGAAAAATGAACAATTTAGAGGGCTGGTTTAGTATCTTGGAAGTGGTTTCTTGCCTTGTTGGGTAGAGAAACAAATGTGAGTGGCAATCATCTTTTAAAGTAAAACTGTCATTTTTTATTTTAGTGTGCAAATTTGTATTTTGCTTTTTGAGTACCTTTGCTATCGCTACACATAATTTACCAACTCCAGGATTAGATTTGGAGTTCCCCATTAAACCTTGTATTCACATAATGTTTCAAACCTCTGTGTTCCATAACAGTGTAACACTCAATTTTAGATGATCATTGGATTAACACTGCATGTGGGTTGGTCATTTTGACTTACCCTGCAATTCCCATGTAACCTTGAAATAGAATGTACTAAATGTATTTTCATTAAACTTGGCAAGCTTTCAGTAAATATTAAATTTCTTATGTGCAAAAAAAATATATATTTTTATAATAAAGTATTTTTATTAAAAATTTGTCTATGAATTTCTAAACTTTATTAAGTTGTAGGGTACACTGATTTTAGTGCATTTTCCACTTAATGTTGTAAATTATTTTTTCATCACTATACAAATTTCACATTTTACTCTTATATTACATCTTTATGATTTTGTTTAAGCTTTTTTATTATTTCTGTTTTTATTAGCTTCCCAAAGCTATTAGTAGTGGGTTATATTTTTAAATTTAAAGTTTTTTTATAATAAGATTGATATAGAAGTTTTTAAAATCCTGTTGTTGTTTTTTTGCAATATCAGACTGTCCTATAAAATTCAGTTCTGTATTTCTTTGGATTTTTGTGTAATTTGTTTTTCTTACTTGAAAGCTATAACATTTTTAAAAATATCTTTTCTGTTTATATATAACTTTGTGACTTGCTTTTTTATATATTGGTGGCCATTTTTTGGGTTTTGAGTCATCTTTTTACTCACCACATTGAACATCTGCTTATATAGGACTTCAAGAATAAGTAACATTGATACTAGTAATTTATTTTTGGAATTATTTAACAGATGAGCTATTTAAAATATTAAAATAAATATGAAACCTAGTCTACCATTTGATTCATCACTTATCAGTGAGTTATATTGGTTTGGGGAAATTTCACTCATCATCAGTAACACCTGGAGAAATTTTCAGTATGGAGAATGAATGTTATATTTTCTAGTTACCATATAAATATAGATCACAGCACACTGAATTTTTCTTTCAAATTAGTACACAGGGATAAGAAAAAATCTCTCAGATCAGAAAAATATAAATGTGCTTGGATATCAGAAAATTTTGACAGAAAAAGAGTATTAAGTTAAATAGGTATACATTTTTTATATTATTTTTTATAGATTGGAAAACATGGAATTCACATTGAATTTACTACTGAAAAGGGCTCAAAGCGTACAGCTACCTATTTACCTGAAGTAGCACTAGAACAAGGTTTGTTACACAATATAATCTACTGTATTAATTGTTGTGATTAAATGATTTTTAATAAATTGTGTTAAATTTATACATTAAAAGTTACTGTTGTAAGCTACTTTCAACATAACATTAGGTCATTTTTTTTGTCTCATTGAAATTTCATTGAGAATAAAGTATTTCATATGTTTTTTGCTAGGTTATTGTGTTGACAAAAATATAAAATATTTTTAAATTTTTTTTTTAATTATTATGTGATCACAAGTTTTAACCAGTTATTTTGTCTAGTAATATAATGCATTTCTGACTAGAATTTTTAAACCCATGGTCACAAGCCTATTGAAATGATTAAGAACCTGTTCATTGACCCCTCCCCCATTCTTCTGTACTTGATGCTTACCTACCTAAACAAATACGTACTCTCCAAGATGTTTAAATCTATGAAGGACCATTTAAAACATTTGTCTGAAAGCATTCTTAATTTTATTCAGTGTGACTCAAAATCAAAAGTGTGTAAAAGTACTATTTACTCTCTCACAAGTTACTTCCAAAAAAAACTTTTCATTCAGTACTAGAGCTTATCAGTTGGAATGGACACATTAACTGCTTGAGCTGTTTGGAAGCTCAGTCACTTGTACTTGAGTTAGTGCAAAATCAGAGTTATGTATAACAGAGTGTTATTGTAGTGGGTATTTTGTTGTCGAATATGTGTAAAATCATACCCTATTTTTGATTCAATGTAGAATGTTTAAACAGATGTACACTTAAATTTAGGAACAGTTCTAATTTTTGTTTGCTGGTTCCTGTTGGTTTACCAGGATTTTATAAATTTTTTTATTTGGGTTAAATTATTTCCATCACCAGCCAAAGATGAAATGTAATTTGATGATGACTTGTAGTGTGTGTATTTGCAAGGTCCATTTCATTCTATATTTATATGCAAATTGTCTTGAATTATTTCTTATGGTGAACATGCCAGTATTTCTTCATCACAAAAAATGGAGATTAATGTATTAAATATGTGGCTGTAGTGTTCATTTAAGTACAAGTATGTAAATATGGGGAGAAATGGATAGATAATTCATAGCTCTATCTCTATAATGATAGTGGTATTTATATACAGTAAAGAAATAGAAAATTCAGGGCAGTTTACATCTATGTATTGTGTTCAAAGGTTTTATTTTTTTAAGAAAAATTGAATTCTGTGTGTGTATAAATGCTAGTGTCTAAATTATAATGTATTGTGTTTTAAGGTCATTATACTAACTTTAACCTTGTGAAAGAACTTAACATCATTGTTGAACATTGTTATTATTGTGAAATATTATTCATTGTCACTGTATGATATTTAAAAAAATTCTGCCATCTAAGAAGGACTATTATTAATGGTCAGGATTTGATTTTGGGTCAATTTGTTGGAAAGTCTGGGTTTTGATAACTTCTGTGCTAGGTTTATTTAGTGTGTTATCAGTTAGGCTTCTTTCAATTTTGTTTCTCTTGTGTCTTTTATATCCTGTTATTTGTGTTTGTCCAGTGTATTGTGGGGCTGTAATAGTTAAATCAGTATAAGTCTTGTATGTTTATTATGCTCTTATCTTTTAACATTTGATGTTTCTTTTTTATTTTTCTATGTATTCTGGGGCTATATTAGTTAAATCAGTATTAGTCTTGCATGTTTGTTATCCTCCTGTAATTTAACATTGTTTTTTTTTAATTTTTCACTAATGTGGGGCTATAGTAGTTAAATCAATATTACTCTTATGTGTTTATTATGCTCCTATGATTTAACATTGATGGTTTTTTTTTTATTTTTCACTGTAATGTGGGGCTGTAGTGGTTAAATCAGTATTTATCTTGTGTGTTTATTATGCTCCCATGATTTAACATTTGATGTTTTTATGTATTGCAAATCCACATACACAGGGGATATTGTAAATGATTTTTCTTTCCATTTGGTCTGTAAGTGGTTTAGTTTGTGCTAACTGTGGTCATATTGTGTTGTAGTTTCTGACTTTACGCTGTTTTCCTATCCTCTCTGTATTTTCAGAGATATCTCTAATAAATATAGTTGAATGTCTCTTTCTCTTTCTTGATGTTTATCTTTATTTTCTATTTTACTCTTCAGGAAGTTTGTAGTGTTGTATTCATTTTTTTTTCTTTATTTCTTTGTTGTTACAGATCCTGTTTATTCTGTCCACAAAGCATCCTGTGATGCTTGTATGTACACTGAAGTGATTTAATTTATGGTTGAGCTATTTTATGGGTTATCTGTGTAGGTAGCTTGCTTTGGTCAGAAGTTAGAGATAATAGGAGGGTTAAATGTCTTGATGATTAGACTGAAGAAGAAACTTTGTTAAAATAAATAAAGAATTCTTATGCAATTGTGTTGGGGGTTTCTCAAATCCTGTAATGGCACCTTCACAGCACATTGAAGCCCTTACATGTAGTTTAGCTACTGGTTATGTTACTTAAAGTAGAACTGTATGAAAAAGGGATTAAAACTTTTGTCATTAACAATTTTGATGTTGAAGATACATACTTTAGTGAAGTTTTTGTTAGTGATCATTTAACTTATCTAGTTTGTTATGATGTATGTTGATTACTCTGGTGTGATATGTAAGGAAGGACTGAATGACAACTGTTAGCAAACCATAGTTCACCTTATATCCTGAACACATTTTGAAGCCATTTATGCTTGAAAAATGAATACCCTATATGAGAATATTGTGCTGAAAATCTTGACAACACAACTACCAAGAGACATGGTCTCAATTTAAACATTAGGTGACACAAGCATGTTCTTATACCCTTTGTGAAAGAAAGCAGAGTCCAGTATTTAGCAAATACCAAGGAGTAAATCTTTGGAAAGAACAGTATGGGTGAAAATTAACTAATTTGAATAAAAACTAAATGTTAGCATGAATAAACTCTTACAAAATAAACTATGAAAGTTTTGCTTCCATAGTTTTGATAACTGTTGTTTTCATTGTGCTGGACAAGTACTTTTATATTTTTATGTCCTTGAGATATATATATGTAATTATGACCTTGATATCATGTGAAATTTATTTATTTCCTCTATAGGATGGGATCATATTCAGACCATTGATTCTTTATTGAGAAAAGGTGGCTTCAAAGGAACTATTACTAATGAAATTCGTCATTCAGTAAGGTTGACTCGGTATAGAAGTGAGAAGATAGCAGTAAGTTATCAAGAATATAAAGAATTTTTACAAGGTCGTCGCTGCTAGCATTTCTTTATTTAGTAAGAAAAATTTAGCCATATGATAATTACTGGGAGTTTTCAATTTATTCTGCCCTGTTAGACATGAATAAGAGGCTCTCATTGTTTGTGCCTCCAATGATTTTGTGTCCACAAGCAACAAAAACTACAGCTTAAAAGATGCTGAGATAATAGGAATAGATTTGAAGGTATGATACAGTGTGAAAATAGTTTGTGATGTGTGAAGTTAATGTAATTTTACCTTTGGGGTTGCTTTAATTACTATACGATCAAAAGTTGCACACACAAAGATACAAAATAAAATAATTTAGTTATATGGCTTGAAAATATTTAGAAACATTCCTGGTAGTATATTATTTTGGACTGTGTGGTAACATAATAACCTTGAAATACTGCACTTTGTTTCTCTAACATGTTACTTTTACAATATGTATTACATATGATTGAAGGTCTATTTTAAACACTGTATTAACAACCTTCCAAGTTAATTTTTTAAACAAGTAACTGCTGTAACAGTTAGTCTGAAGAAGAAATTTTATACACAGTTTGTCACGTCAATATTTAGGATGAGGGGGGGGGGAGCTTGGAAGGCTAGAGTCATGACATTCATTCATTCAATAATTTTTTAATAAATATTCTTTTTCCAAACATATTGTAAAAATGTAACTGAAAAACTTATCATTGAGTGAATTGAAACACAAATATTTTTTTCTTATCAACTGCAAAATCAGTTGAAGAATTCTGAAATTTTTTTTATTTTAATAGTAATTAATGCACATACTTCTTGTGAAGTTGGTTAATTCCACATCTATGCAGACACTATTTAGTGAGCTTTTTTTTTAAATAAGATAATTTGTAAACATGAGAGCCTGCTATCCATGTTTATAATGCTAGATCCAGTAGTATGTGTTAGTCTAACTCAGTATACATATTATGTAATCAATCATTCTTTGTCCATCCACTAAGAATAAGAAACTGTTTCCTTTTTACATGTTTGTATGATTACATCTTTATGAAAGCATCATAAACATTTTCATGGAGAAAAGCATTGACTTATGGCATTTATTTAGTTTGTCCCGTCTCTGCTTTCTTCTTGAGTAGACATACTTTGGTTATGTTATTTGATATTTAGGAAAGTTAATATGGCATCAGTTCAAGTGCTATATTAATATCTTTTACACCAGTATAAGTAGCATGTTCATATTTTGCTGTGGCTATTTCAATTGTGAATTTTGACATTTTTGTTGTTAACTAGACATTTTAGTATTGCAAGTACTGTTTATGTCTAAGCTTATATCTTGTTACTACTTTAATTTTATGTACAAGGTATGTATTGACTAGTAGAGACCATTTAGTATTTTTTATTAATTTCTATCTCTAGTTGGAAGTGAACAACTAGCTTTTTTTATGTATGTATGTATTACAAACTTAACCTGATTTCAATTTGTGCTGTGCTTTTACAACTTCAGTTGAAGAACCAATGCTGTGTTCACCCCTTTGAAACTAACTACAAAGTTAGTTAAAATCATTTTAACTTTTTGTAATGATATTTGAAGGACCATCTCCATATCTTACCTTCACTTACCAGTAATGGCTGTATCAGTCTTGTAATAGCTAGGCATAACATAAACAGAATTACCATCCATATCTTTTTCAGTCACTTTTAAAGTTTACATAGTAATATAAAAAGAGAAAGTTGAAATAATATATTTTAATTATTCTTGTTAGTTACTATAGATTTAGAAATATTTCAGCATAAAATTAGAAATTCAAGTATAATACTATACCTCTACTATAACCATTAGCTACATCTTTTTTTTATGCCAAGAATAAGATGTTTCTTCATTTGTGTGCTTACATCTTCCACCCTTTATTATAAGCAGTTGCTAGCAGTCTTTAATCTTGTGCATATTTAATTCTGCATAAGAACATAATCTTTCTTTATCACTCACCCACCTCATTTATTGCTGGTGTTTATGTCATACTATACTAAATCTGCTTGATGCCTCCCATACATTTACAGAACCCAGATAATTTTTTTATTATTTTGAAGTGTTGTACAACTTAATCATTTTACTGTAATGCTTACTGTATGATGTTTTATGAGTGGATTTTCTTTGCCTTACGAGTGTTATTTATCATGTTAGTTAATCCTTTTGTGAGAGGCTTGGTATAATATGCACAAGTTCATCTACACACTTGCACACATTAAGTATTTGCACTATAACTTTTGATATGGCATGTGTATCTTCACAATGTTTGGAAGACACTTAGTAAAGGTTGTGTATTTTGTACACAAAATATCAGATTTTTTAAGTGAAGTATTTTTACTAAACATTTATTTGTGAAAATATCAAGTCTTTCATTACTAATCTGAGTGCAAAGTGATTTCATGTTATGATTAATAAAAACTATTCTCATCTCCAAAATCTTATTATTTGTGTAATCTCTTAAAACCTTCTATATGCATTTCAAACATTTGTTTTCAGTAAGACTTTATATTTTTTATTTTCTGTACTTTTAACTATGACCAACCTTATAACCATTTTTAAAAAATAAATACAAATCATGCTTTTTTGATGCTAGAATGACTACATATTATAACATGAAAATACAAATGTTTAGTCTGAGTTGCTTGTCTCATAACACTATACACACAGACACACACACTATTATATTGACCTTACAGTCATGATTAGCTGTTATTACAAAACTTGCATTAATGCATGTTATGTATTCAATAATATAAAACTGACCTTTAATCTCTGTCTTAGCTGTGTTTTGGTGGATTAGTATTTTGTAATATACAGTCACATTTCAATGATTATATATTATGTATATAGATTATTACTATTTAGAAATGAATTATTAAAGTTATATTTCTTAAAATATAAATCAAGAAGTAAAGCAAATAATTAACTCTTCTTCCTATGACCTTTAAACTCAGTTGCTGCTGGACATAGGTTGCTGGGACTTTTAGAAATTCACACATTGCTTAGGTTTATATATATATACAGTTGAATAACCAAAACATTATAAGTAACTATACTAATACCTATAAATTCCATTATAATTTATACCCTGCTGGGACAGCAGTAAGTCTATAGATTTACAACACTATAATCAGGGGTTCAATTTCCCTCAGTGGATACAGCAGATAGCTCTGTGTGGCTTTACTATAAGAAAACACACACGCAAACCATTATAATTTATTAAGCTTAGCAAATAAGATGTATTTAGATTTAAGAAAATATGAAACTTTGAGCAGACTAAATACACAACCTACCTTTTTGAAATCTAGGTTCAAATGAATGTAGTAGCCTTTTTTACAGATTAAAATGGTTGAGAAAAACCACTAGAGGGACATTCTAAGTTGTCACTTTGGTTATTCACATGTCATAAATGAAGTACATGTATATAAGGGACCATTTTCAAATATAGAGGTAAATAAGGCCATTGTGTTTGATCCAGTACAAAAGTCAGATTTTATCAAAAGAAAAAGATATGAGGTTCTTATTTTATATCCTCTTTTTTAATATTAGTAATTTGGGTTCCTAATTTGTATGAAGCTATAGACTTGGTATTTTGACATCACAAACATCTGATTTTAAGTAGTGTTGCATTTAACATACCACGTAACTCACTAAAATCTATATTTAGGTTGTTCTTTTAATATTTACTTTTAAATTAAGAAATTAACTCGTATATAAAATTAATGTTTGAATTATAATCTACAATTTGAATCCAAGCCTATTGACATATATCATAAAATAGTATTTTAATAAATTTTGAATGCAACTAAACAGATGCAATGACATGGCCTTTGACTCATGACCCATTGCAAAAGGGTTAAAACAAATGTCTAACTTTAACTTGGTTTTATTTTTTAATTTCTTTCATTAGTTATGTATGAATTCTGGTTTTTGTAAATAAGAGAGAACCTAGGTCTTCATTTTCAGTCATAAATTCAATCTGTTTGACTTGGTCACATTTCAGGTCTTTGAGCTTTCAGTTTTGAAAGATCAGTATTTGATAATGTAAGAGTTTCTTAGTTGGAAATTTTAGGACTGATTATTATGAGCTTGACCATGTATGGATCCTATTATTGGACTTTCCTATTTTGAATGTGATCAGAGATCTGATTTTATTTTGTTTGGAATGAACTTAAACTTGAGCCAGTGATTTTATTTCCTTCTCCTTTACATTTGGGACAGTATTATTATTTTTTTCCATTTTTCCCTCTTTAATTTTCTTCTTCAAGCACATTTTTGTTTTTACCTTTGTAATGTTTTTTAAATTTACCAATTAGTAAGTTTTCCTTGCTTGCTTCCACAATCAACAGATACTTGTACAGTTTCTATGTTGTTATTGGGTTTTTCCTGTGTGCATTAAATATCACACCTGGAAGTCACTTGGAGTTTAATTTATTGAAACTTCTAGTAAACCAGCATTTGCTATTGAACTTTGTATCAGGTAACAAAACTAAAAATTGATTGGAAAATCTGGAACTTACTATAGTGTATTTACAAACCATTTCTCTTTAAAAAAACAAAACCAAAAAAAAACCTCTGATTCTTCCCTATGCTGTTACAAATACTTTTTAACCATAATTACTCGAGCATAGATTATCACTTGATGACATCATGAATTTGAGATTACACCATTATTTAATAATAATAAGAGATGTGTAAAGACAGTGAATTTCAGTTGTATTTTTATTGAATGAGTTCAATAAACACAATGCAGAGATGCCAACTATTTCAAATGACTGAGCGTAATGATTGTAGACAGAGCCCTTTATCATTTGCGGCTACTAGGCCTGACCAATGTCTCTAAGCTGTTTATTATTATATTATTATTATAACTGTTATTATTTATTACTCCTATAGGTTGCTCATTTATGATTGTGTTTTGTGTATTTAATAAATAAATTTAAAAAATTTTTTTGAAATTGTCTTTTATTTAGTTCAGAGTAATAAACATACTGATAAAACAACATTGAACATGCACAAACAGTAAGAAGAAAAAGCCTTTGTGTAAGGACTGGTTTATGTCATGTTTATGACACTTATAATAATTTTGCAGCTGTTGCAGCCTTTGCTTTCATGAGAATGTCTCTGGATGGTTGGGAGTTATAACAACATTGTCCATTTGACTGCATACACATCTTGTGTGCTATAATACTGCTCAAAACTGAGGTGCTCAAGTTTGGTCTGAACTTGCTTTTGTTTTTAGTCACCAAACTAAATATCCTTTCACTGTCAGCATTAGAATGGAAGATTGTAAGAATTCCAAGCATAACTCTACACAGAATGTCATACTTCTGGTTGCCATTTCCATCCTTAACTGTAGACAGCTGAACCCAAAACTTGTCAACATTCAACTGAAGGACAGTTTTTGAGAAAGTATTAATTTCATAGTTCAAATAATGCCCTTCCATCTTGTCAATAGTGTCGTGCTCATGTGTATTGACAAGAACAGGATACCTGTCTGTGAAGAAACGTAGAGAAGAGAAATCTTTGCTGACTTTCAGTTTTGGATCAGCAACCTCTGCGTGGATCAGAAGTTCATCATTTAGAGGGAAATGTTTCATCATGTAATTTGTAGCTGCAATATAGTATTTCTTGACACTGGTGTAGAAGATGATCAAGTCCAGGTCCTTTTCATATTTAACAATGTATTCCTTTGCAGCATTTCCAATAGAAACTGCCCCATCAGAATTGTGTAAGGATTCATTGTTGTAGTCAAGTTCAGTGATGTTGCCTTCAAAATATTCTGGCTTGATGTATCTGACAAGTATATTTTTAACTTGTGTAATCAGAGTTCTATGCATAATGTGTATGCAAGGTTCTTCTCTTTGCAATATCAAATTGGCTTGCTCAGATAGAGGAATTACAGACTGAAGAAAAAGACAAAATAACAAGTTCATTTTGTTGTCCAAGAAAACTGTTAACTTATCTAACTTTCTCTGCACATAACATTTCTTGGTTACTTCCTTGCTAGCTTTCATTTTCTTCTTTTTTTTCATTGATTGTCTCTTCTTTAGTTCAAGGTCAGACTGCCTAAACATATATTGAGTTATATCAAATGTTTCTTTGTCTGCTTTTGGAGACTGTTGTCTTGTGTCCCTATGTAACTGTGAGGATGTTTTGACTGTGTCCCTATGTGTCTGAGAGGATGTCTTGACTGTGTCCCTGTGTGACTGAGAGGATATTCTGACTGTTAAAGTCTTGCTGCCTGACTGAGCTGCACGTTTAGATCCTTTTGAATCTAGTTTTTCCTTTTCACAGTGAAAATACTTCTTCAATGGCTTCCACATGTCCAATATTCTGTTGAGGCACACCCCAAGTGATAGCCATCTTGTGTTAACAAGTTGTAGAATTTTTCTTGTTTCTTTGTTATACAATCCTTGAAACTCTTTGAAATGTTGTTTTCTGCTAGCACTTTTGTCCAGAAAATAGTAGATATCTATCCATATATCAGAAACTGGGCATGGCAGTTTTCTGGAAGCTTTCTGGGCAGCAATATTCATGAGGTGACAGACACAGCCCATAAAGTAAATGCTAGGTTGTCGTCTTGAGATGTGTCCCATCACACCTTTACCTATACCAGACATAACTGAGGCATTGTCTGAAGAAAAACTGAGACTTTTCCCATGGAATTTTCTTCTTTGCCAGTTCATGGTCCAAAAGCTTGAAAATATTCTTTCCATTCCACCATTGTCAAGAGAGAACAAACAATTTTTCCAAGCAAAGGGTCAAGACAACCTACAACCACTGGATATAGTTTTGAGTCATCCATATCTGTGGATCCATCTGTGCCTAAACTGTAAACACTGTTAGTAAGTATGCTTGAAACCATTTTGTCATCTTCACAACCCAACATTTGTACAATGGCTGTAATTTTGGTTCTAGCACAGCCATATTTTTTTGCTATATCAGAGTCTGGGAACATTTTTCTGAATAAATGTCCTGCATGATCTTGCTACAGCTAGGGGTAAATTATGAGCAATGATGAATTGCGTGAACATCACTTCTGCATTTATGGTTTCATATTCTGAATTCTTACTCATAAATGTCGTTATCTGCATCGTTTTTGTCTTTGCCTCAGCCTTTTGTTGGTGAGATGCTGATTTTGTCTGTCTATAACAATCGTTTATCCCACCATGCACCACAGAAAAATTGATGTGACAAACTGTACAAAATGCATGACTGTCACTGACTTTTGATGCAATGACTGGATATTTTGCACTATACTCTTTCCTAAATTTTTGATTTGCAGTTTTAGTCCTTTTAGATTTGGCAAAAACAAGACAATCTGGAGAACGAGGCCTCTTTTTTCCATCTAGTGAACAATCGCATTGGTGTTTCTATGCCGCTTTGAAAACAAGAAATACCCTTCTACATGAGCCCTGATTGGCTGACAAGCACTGATGACGTAACTGTTGATTCTGCCACGTACCCAGTATGGAGAAGCACTGCACTCAAACTATTGGTAGACCCCGGAGATACAAATATTTTTTATTATTTGAAGCACAAACATGATTATCACAAGTAGCCATTTGGACTATGTCTTTTATTTATTATCAAAATTTATTTGTATCTCACTAGAATTTTTTTTTCACCCATTTCAAGCTTTGGGGGAACAATTTATCACTTTCTTGTACAAGCTTATATAATATATAATAATTTGGGAATTGCAACAAATTGTAATATTTGTTTGTATGAGCGTATAGTCATAATGTATACACCAAAACCGTAATGATTACGCTCAAATTGTAATGGTTGGCATCTCTGACAATGTAAAACACTGTCAGATGTTTTAATTAACTGAAACCTTTTGCTTCACATGATGAACTGTGTATGATTAGTAACTGATCAAGATTTTCACATTGCACTAATATTTTGCATATGAGAACTGAACTTTATGCTTCTCACTGTGTTTTGAAGATTTTTTTATTTAATGATAAAAGGGCCTACTCAGTCTTAGAGAATCTGCATCTATGTCAGGATAGTGTTTGACAACATTAAAAATTTTTTGCAATGAGTATTCTTTTAGCTTTCACACTTTTTTGATCCTATTTTGATCAAAGTTCTTTGTTGGCCAGTCAGTGCAGTGTAAGTAATGAGGTAAATCCTTTATAATAGTGTATTTTAGTAGTCTCAGCATGAAAATATTCTTCTTATCCTAGTATATTGATTTGGCAGTCTCCTCTGCCTTTGGAGTTCCAGTTGCCTCATTTCCAAGTGCTACACATACTTTTTACTTCACACCTTTTTTAACGTGCTCTACTACCTCCATCATCCCATTATGGTGTACTATACTATTTGCTTTGAACAACTCTTTTATGGTTCAAGATTGTTCACAACTTTGTTAGTGATTAGATGGCCTGGCACAATGGATGAACTATCAGATGTGTCGCACACTGTAAGCTAAGTACAGTTTTGATTTGTTTCCTTATATATACGTATATATCCATTGAGTGGGGCAAAGAGTTTTATCATACTTGAAATTTTAGCTGAGGGTTCTTCTACATATCTGGTTCTGTTGTTCCTTAAACTGAACTGTTGCTTTTAATTATTGGTTTAAAAGTAGCAACTTCGTACTGAAACATCCATTACTACATTAGTTATGTCATCTCTCGTCGTTGTCTTACTTGCATCATATAGACCTACAAATACTTCTCTTGGGTCAAAAGAATCATCAATGAAATGCTTAATTTTGTATCTCATTATGGTTAATATGGGTATTAACATTTTTACTGATAAAGCAGAAAACAACATTTTGACCTAAGAAGGTTGAAATGTTGTTCTCTGCTGTATTAGTAAAAGTGTTAATATCTATACCAGCCATCCTGAGATACATTTTTACTTCAAGTGGGTTTCTCTTCATTATGAAATGCTTAATTCTTCATTTTCTGCCATATTTGAGCTCTGTACCAAATTAAATGTGTATAGGTGCATATATTATTGGATATTAATCATAAAATTTCATTTTTTAGATCAAGACTGTACTAATCATATTTTTAGGATAACCATTTACTAGGTGAATGCATTGTTAGGTGCAATTACTTCACTGTTTCCATCTTCAGATGAGTGCCCTCTAATTCTGACACAAATTGACAGTGCAAAGTCTAAAAGTTAGAGGGGATGATTCCCTTCAAAAAATAGTTGAGGGAGAGCATCCCTCTTACCCTGTGGATTTTACATCCATGCTTCACATTTTAGTGGCTTTGGTAGAAAATATGACCATGTAAGAGTAAGTGCAAGTTAGATATCATGTTGAGGTGGTATGCAGTAATATGCAATGATTTTAGTGTAGGAACTGTCAACAGAGAAAGAAACATGCTTGTAATTAATAAGCATGCAGTGTTCTCATGTAGAATGAGATTTGCTTAATATTATAGACTGCAAATTAAAGACATAACTGAGGGAGAACTTTCTATGTAGAGTAATGTAAATGCAAATCTTGGTATGAACAAGAGATGTAACTTGACATTATAATAGAGGTATGTTTTTAAAATTGCATTTTTGTACTCAGATAATAATTTCTTTTTAAGTTATTTGTGATATGTGGGGATTTTTACACTACAGAAAAATTATCTTTTTAAAAGATTTAGCTGTGCCATTTTTATAGTTTATATATACATTACGTAAATATTCCCTCTCACCATGTATGGGATTCCTTGCAAAGTTCTTAAGAAATTCATCACACAGAAGTGTTTATTTAAATAATGTGTTTAATTCTCCCAGAGCAACAATGTTAATGAGAAATAAAAAAATATTAAATCAAGGATGTATTAAGTACACTGTAAAAGCAGCAATTTAATATAATTTGTTTATAGCAAATGAATAGTAAACTATATTTTAATAAGCCAGAAGCTAACACATGTACAAGTAGATATGTTTTACAACTTCCTTACACTAATGGCTGATATATAATCAGTGGTATTTAAAACTGATGCATTTTGTTGAAATGAATATCTCAGAAATTCACATTTAATAAATGTTGTAGGCAGGCATGTATTAACTAGTATGTTGCAAATGTAGATATGTTACAGTTAGATATTAAGTGATTGCTGTAGCCAGAAATATGTTAACTGGTACATTCTAAAAGTAGAAATATCTGACAGATTTACAGTTGTATACTAAATGACTGCTATAGCCAAGCATATGTCATGAACTGGTACATTATCTAATTTTTTTTACTTATATAATCTATTGAAATTTTGTTTTGTAAACTGTGTAATCTATCATTGGATAAGGATAATGGATTGGCATGTATTAATCCACAGTTATGGAGTGAAATATTAATTTCCTGTGTAAATTAGTATCTTTATGTGCCCTTGAAGCTTATAAAGGGTCAAACCCATTGCATATAAAGCTCCTGCTGGCTTGTATGTGTCAACTCTATTTATGGTAGCAAAAAGCTACTAAAACATGTATAGTCACTTTTGATGTTGGCCATAGGTCAAATATTATCAAGTTTTATTATGTATTTTTAAAGATTGTTATTAATTCTTATTTTATTACTATTAACAAATTTTTGTTACTCAGAAAGGTAAGACTAGAGTTTGTGCTATATTTGAAGTGCGAAGAGTAGTTTTGGCCCATCTTGAAATGATAGGAGTAGAGTTGGAGTCTGATTTCCTTACACTGTAAAGTATTTCAGGATATTCTAGAACTGAAGAACACAGTTATTGTTCTGGCCTTTGTATACTTTGACTTTTCATTAGGTGTGTGTAAAATTAAAAGAATGAGATAGGATATGGCCCATTTTGCAGTGTAATTGATTCTTAGGGTTATATTAAAGAGGGAAGGAGAAATTTGGCATTACTTATTTATACTGTGACTTCTAGTCATGGTTTTTTTCAAAGTAGTAAAAGTAGAGGCTTGTTGTTATTTGTTTATAGTATAAAACCTGTTAATCTTGACATAACAAAATGGTAGAATTAGAGGTTTTGATATTACTTGTTTTTATGAGAAATTACTACTGTAGTCAAATATATATTGAAAAGGTATAGTGAAGAAAATATTTGGTATATATTACTTACACTATAATGACATAAAAATAGAGGTTTGCTATAAATTTTGTTTCTAGTGCAGGTGCAAATTCCATTGAAATAAAGGGTATGAAGTAAAAGCTAACAATATTTTATTTGTGTACACCTTAATGAACAATTTTAATAAGAAATAAACTTTCTGAAAGAAACCTTTACTCACTGTAGTCTGTGTTTCTAAACACATTTACACACATGATAATGCAAGTCCTCTGTTGACATTGGTTGTATATAAACCTCACTAAAATGTTATCTACAACCAGCAAATGTTCAAATATTTTATCTTTATGTATTTAGTTGATTTTTGTAAAGTTTAGGTATCTTTTGACAAATTTAACACCTTTATAAAAAAAAAACAACAACTACATATCTGAAAGAAAGGCGAGTGATTTTCCTTTCTGTTTAACAACACACATCTTGGTAGTATGAATGAATCATTGGCATCAGTGACTCCAATAATTGGAGAAAGTGTACATTAATATCAAGAAGTTGGTTGAGTTTGGTAGCTCTGGTGGGTTAAGTAAATATAGTCTTAGAAAATTGTCATGCTGACTTCACCATGATTGTGTTGCTCCATGGTTGTTAAGTATGTTTGTTTTGTTGAGAAAATGATCAGTTGACATTTGTGCAGTGACTTAATCTAGACTGCGTATGAACTTTGATCACTAAATAATGTGATCAGATTGATGGTAAATGGTGGCTGAAGAAAATGTACTACTGAATATTGCAGAAAAATGATGCAGACATGACTGGAAAAATTTAACTGGTGAAATTTTCTGTATGCATTATTAGTTGTTTTTTTCCATAATCTTCTTTAAATAAATATCCTAAAATGGGGCAAAACTTTTACATTTTCACAGAGATAAAAGTGTTTAGTGCAGCAGAATAAAATTATTGAGATAAATTATTATTAAAAACTGGGTTTCGATACTCATGGTGAGTAGAACACACACACACACACACAAAAAAAAAAAACCAACAAAGAAATGCTAAATGACTATTTGTTAATACACCACAATTGTACTTGAATTTCTGTATAATCATTGAAATAAAACTGGCCTGTGTTAGGGATATCAAAATATTACTTCCAATGTTTTTCAGAAATTTAATCCTTGATTTTGATCTGTAAATATTTTCTAAAAGCAAAGCTAACAGGAGAAAAAGTTTAATTTTTAACTTAGCTTGTATTTGTAGAAAAAATAGAACTGAGTCTTACCTTTATAGCTGTATGCAGTTAAAAGTTGAGTTTAATCTTTGAAACATGTATTTTGGAAAATAATTATTAATGAAACACCTCATAGGATTATTCTTGGTTTTACTTTTGTTTTATCCTGTCTTGGAGCTTTACATAAACTTGTCACATAGATACATAACTGTCCACATGTGGTGAAAGTTAAATGAAATGAGCCACTGTGTATTTTATTTTTAAATTCATGTGGAATAAAATGAAATCTGAATGTAGAGAGTTCAGTTGTAAAGATGTTCCATATAATTATGGTAATAATATTTTAAACTACATTTAAAAATCCATTTAATAGCTAGCATTTTTCCAGTTGTTAAAAACAAATCTAGATTTTTGATGGTGTTTTCATAACACCTCTTTTTTTAATTTGATGGCTTTTGTTTAAGGTGTTAAAAAATGAAAATTTGAATTATGTTTCAAAACTTAGTACTTTCAAGTTGTGTATTACTTTTATTATCAAATTAAAATCTACAAATTATTCATTTTGAAAATAATCAGAGATGCAGTTTTTTTCCAGTTTAAAGTGTACTAACCTTACTGTTAAACATTTGGAGTGCTGCTTATATTTTGTTGATGTATTATTACTGTTATTGAAACTTCAATCATTCAACTGTTGTTCTGTGGTCAGAAAAACAACAACAAAAGAAATTTAAATTGTATTTTTGAATTTTGCACTAATCTACATGAAGGCTATCTGCACCAGCCATTCCTGATTTTGAAGTGACAGATTACATGAATGGCAATTAGTCAACACATTCTGCACCAACTAGTGGACTATTTTTTAACAATGAATAGTTGGATTCACCGTCACATTAGAATGTTCTCACAACAGAACAAGAAGCATATTTGTGGACAGGGTTCAACCCTGCAAGTCAAGTAGCCTAGCTTGAAAAGATAAAAAAAATTATTTGAACAACTTGTTAATCATTGTATCTTCTTGCACAAGTTTTATCACAATGGTTTTAATACGTCATTGTCATTATATATATTTTCATGAAATATAACTGTTTCTTAGATGTGTGTCATTTAAACATATCCTAAGCAATATAAGGACAGCTGTACTGGTGTATAGCATTTTTTTGTTTATCCATTACTGTGTGCTGTATTTCTTTATTTCATATATAGTATGGTATTTTTCATCAGAAAAAGTTTTTGTACCTGAGATAAAAATGAAAGAAATTATTTAAATATTCCAATGGATTATATGGATCCTCTAAAAGTATATTTTTATATCTGTTTATAGTAATAACTAATCAAATACATAGCAGCAAATATAGCAGGTATTTTTGATCTTATAAACTTAGCTTTTGTTAATGTAAACTTCAACAGACCTTCTTCTAGTCTACAAGGTAATGTAAAAGTTGTGAACTACTATATATATATATATATATATTATAACCACAAATTTTTAAGCCATAAACAAAACACATTAAAATTAAACAAAATATACTGCATATTTTTTTAAAAAGAGCCTAGAGTACAAGCTACAATGTGGGAGTATAAAAGGTATCCTAGGTTTTGGAGGTTACTGTGGAATTGGGACCCACATTGCAGTAGGGATATACTGTCTATTAGTCTTAACCTCTAATTCCCTGATCTCACATAAGAAGATTGGAAATTTAGAAATTAAAAGAATGATATGTGGGTGCTCAAGTCCACAACTCTATCACCCTTCACTGTCTGCAGACAGTTGTGGGAAGGTGGCTGCTCTTCCCAGTTAAAATAAAAATAAGAAAAAAACCATGAAAAGATGAAAAAAAAGGTAATACCATATTTATTAAGACCCTGCCCTTATATCTATTTGAAATGTGCACCACTGACATTATAATGGAATCTATCTCTTTCAGTTCTGTTGCACTTGTGGTGACACTGTGCTTAAAATCTAAGTTACTGGGCATGTGACAAATGTCTAGTGTTTGATGAGGCTTATAGGCCCAGACTGAAAAAAGTCTACCAAAGTATGCCACATGCTGATGAAATCATATTGATCTGTTAGGATCCAGGTGGTACACCAATGTGCTGAAACATTTCTTGAAAATATCTTGGTAGCCTTCTGAAGTTCAGTGTCTAATCTTTTAAGTATTTCTAAACACTTAATATTTTAAAGTTATTTATTACTTGTGTAACATATTAGGCCATACCTGATCCTGTTCTTGTAACTTAGTGTGATACAATTATGACATTGTATTACACAATTTGCATAAAATATTTGTTCCTCTGTATGAAATACCAATGTGAAGTGTTCATCAAAGTTCTTCCTGCATCACAAATCACTTGCCAAACTCTACACTGTACTGTGGTCATCTACTGAAATATTGTGGGGCTTCAAAGTTATGATGTTTTATAATCTAGAGAACACTTTTGTTTGTTTTTGCTTCTTGTAGTTTTACAAGTTGCTAATAGAAGGTAATTATGATCAAAACATCATTTCCTCAAAATCTTCCACTGCTTTTGTAACTGGCCATAGAACCAGTTTCACAAACTTTGGTGAGTGAACAGTTAACTTGTGAGACAAGGAGTTTCCTGCACTGGATGCCTTAAATGAAATTGGGGTGGGGGTTACAAAACTGTTTGCATTAATATTACAAGAATGTATTCAAGTGCTACTGATGTGTGAGGATTTCAGATTAAGTAAGTAATCCCAACACAATTAGCATCACCTTGTGATGCCATTTATGAGGAATACTTCTGGATCTGGAATTAAATTTTCATGAGCAATTGCTGTTAAATAAATTTGCAATGTACTTAAAGTTTAAACTGAATTTTAATTAATATTGTTCTTGTACTCTTCATATTCAATGGATTGTATTATATTCATAATGCTTACTGTGACATAGAATTACATGTGGGAAGTGATATAACTAATGAAGTTAGAGAAAATTAATGCTTTTCAGTAAAAACAGTGAAATGGAAGAAAATCTTTATTGCTACATTAAAGAGATATATTAGAAAAGCAAGTTCCCCTTTTGTATTACTGAGCTAGCACCTTTTAAAATATATTTATCTAATGAAATGAAGATTATGAACTCTAAGAATGAAGTTTTTTTTTAAAAAAATTTTGTTGCTGTAATTGGCAACATTATTAATCTATTTTTGTTACCAGGAATGTACTCTTAGAACATGACTGGCATTTCTTATCTTATGCTGCTTGCACTGAAAAAACAGGTAAGATATTCTTGGGAGGAGAAAGTGCATACAGTACATAAGATTTTTTTGACAAACACAGGAAACATTCATTAAATAGTATATATATTAGAGGGCATTTTAACTGGCAGAGATTTCTCAAGCCCCAAAACAGTCATTGCAATATTAAGTTTTTCACTCCTGGAGGTTAAAGTGCACGTTTGGGATGTTATGTTCAAATTTTTTATTAAATAACATTTTTACTACTTACACAAATGAGATTGGCATCAAAACATAGTTTATAAGTTAAATTTAAGAGGAAATGTAATGAAAAAATATGTTAAGTATTGGTTTTTGTGTTGTATAAAGTGTCCAGTTGTCTTATTGCTTGGTTTTTATTTTATTACGACACATAACATGTACAAGTATCTAACATATTAGAAACTCGATTTTAAGATATAAGCAAGCTGGGTTGAATGGGCCTAGGCAGTGTCCATATATTTAAAAAATGCTTAGAAAATTACAAATATCTTTAGTGAAGTAGTTTTGGGATGGAACAAAAACAGTTAAGAAACTTGTAATTAAAAAGTAATAAACTTTGCAACTTAAGTAACTGTAATAATACACTAAAAAATATATGGCTGACTGACATGATATTCTACTAAATAATTCTAAAATGTTGTGTTCCAAATAATTTAATCCCAACCTCAGTTTTCTTTTTTCTTAAGGATTAAAAAAATCAAGATTTATAGAATTTAGTAGAATATACATTACCATGCTCAAAAATGTTTTTAATAATGTTGATCTCTTGCACGTTTTACATATGGAACCATTAACACATCAAATCTCTACCAATTCTGAGCTAACATATTTATCTATAGAGTGAAATGAAATCAGTTTTTAATCAATTAGTCCATAAGTGTAGCAACTTATAAGTAACAACTGTTAGGTAGAAACTATATTCTTTCATACAGTTATTATGAAGATAAAACGTTTCTGGTGAATAGTCAAGAATACTTCTATCCACAAACAATGGAAATGTTATCACAGATACTGGTGGAAGTTCTGCATATATCAACTCTTGTTTGTTAGTGGAACCACAGGCATTGTTATTGTCAAAACCTAAAAAAAAAAAAAAATCTGAGGTCAGTGCTAAATGAAATTACTTTGAGAGAGGATAATTAATATCTGATAAATGCTTATAAATACTGCTAATAAGAATAATTACCTTGGAAAATTACAATAAGAAACAGACAAAAGAGGATTAAAATGTCTATGATCATTTTCAGAAATGTTGGATCTGTGTGTACACCTGTCCATTAGGTTGTTGGTTCAATCTCGATCAAACTTTGTGGGACGATAGTTTGGAATAAGAGGCATGTTAATAGCAGTTCACAACTGGTTTCATCCCATGATTGTTGTTATTGAGCATTCATTATCTTTATTCACATAAAACATCACATCCTTAGACCAACAAAATTTTTTTAAAATTTCTATAACACAACATATGCATAACGTTTTTATATATATATCACTTGAACAATACACTAGCACTTTCTATGGGAAAATGCAATGAGACAATACCATAATACATGAAAGGTCTTACTCCAACAACCAAAATAAGGCTGATATGAAAAGCCATTTCTTAAAGTATATCCACTTGCACTTTGATTGGTGGCCTTTCATTTTTGGTGGCCAGTTATCAATTAATTAATAACTTGACACAGTGTGGGAGGACATTAAGAGCTGGATGTTGAAAGCAGGTAACATAAAACATACCTTACTGCCACTACTTTGACTGTTACCTATTCTTACAAAGTTACTTTGACCATTGCACAGTCCAATGCTTTAGTGATTTCTAATATAAAAATTACGATGAGGAAATAATAAATATTGTAATAATGTTATAAATAAATTGTATGAATGGTAAAATTTTGTTACTTATCATAGCAGTCACTTCTTTATTTCATAACCCAGACAAAAACAGGTACCTTGTTCTTGATAACAAGAAACCAACTTGAAATAAAAATGCATCTCAGAATGGCTGGTGTGGGTATTAACACTTTTATTGATAAGGAAGGAACAACGTTTCGACCTTGGGAGGTCATCTACAAGAGAGAGTTTGAATGCCACTGTTGAGGGACACACATCTTAGGGATGACAGTATAAACAGGTAGGAGGCATTGCAGGTGGATGTTAGGTTATTAATTAGTATAGGTATAAAGATGTTCCTTTATATTACTTTAATTTTGGTTTTAGTTGGTGTATAAGTAGAGCTTCTTTGATTTTGTGTTTGTTTCCAAACAGGTATCTCAATTTGTATTTCTAAGGCCATAGCAAAAAAGAAAGAAAGAAGAAATTTAATATAGATTATGTAAGAAATAAGCAATGTAATGAGTCAAAGCTGAATGACATTAAAAAATAATTCCTGTACTCAAAACTAAAAATATATCCAGCCAGTGCTTTGAGGTATAATTTTAAAAATGGACAAAAATATTCTGCAAAGTGTTTCAAAAGATATGTAATCTTGACAACAGTGAGAATCTGTGGTTAATGGTGAGTAATAGCACTAACAATAATTTGTCTACTTTACCTATCTCTTAAAAGTTTCAAATTCTTTGCTTGAACTTAAATATTTATAATTTGAGTAATAACTATTAAGAAACATAAAAGCAACTGTATTTACTTAAGTTTCAGCATTTGTAGCAACAGCTAAAAATTCAATAAATAAAAGGTGTGTAGTTATTTCTGCAAAGTAAAAAAGATGAATGCTTATCAATTTTACTGAAGAAAAATCTGTATGTATTTAACAGCAGATAAAGTTCAACCTAAGGAAGTAAAAAAACAATATCTGCTTCAGTATTTCTTTTCCTAAAACCCACCTTGCTTTGCTTATCAAATTGTGCTCCACTTTCCTCTTGCTGTATGTTGTAAGGAATAAATACATCTAGATAGTAAATATCAGGCTGAACTTTGAGTAAAATTCTGTCTTCTCCCAAATCCAGTTCTATGTCCTTGGTGTTTCTCTGTTAGGTAAAAATCATAGTCAGAATGTTTTTTCTTTTATTAAAATGAATAAGAACTATACTGATTGATACATTATCATTTATGTCACCACACAAACCTCCCTAGTATCATTAAAATCATTCTAGCTTATTTTCAATGTTATCTTTACTGTTGTGAGGCTGTTTGCCTTCTAATGACATCATAAAAACTGCAAAATAAGTGGTATACAAATTTTAATTACATTAGTTTTTTCAAATGTTTACAACTGGCAATGTTAAATATGAAAACAAATTCTTAAAGTACTAATTAAGTATGATAACAAAGTACAACATAAATAACCATTGGTGAATGTTAAATCTATACACAATTTATTTAATATCATGGAAGTAGTGGGACTCTTATCTAAGGGCAACATTGTATATGAGAGTTCTGGAATGTAGATTTGTTGACTACTTTTAATGTTCTAAATGTGCTGTCATTATATGAAGTATATAATATACATAATTTTAAGCTGGTGAGAAGACAAAATTTTAAACTTTATGTCTATATAGTTTATTGGTAGGCAAGCCATAAACACGAGAACAAAGTGATAATATACAGTATAAACTTCAGATGACTAGACATTGCAAAATCTAAAGATCATACATTTTTTGTCTGAATTATCATGTATCAAATTAACTATATGAATATTTTAATAAAACCTCTACAGTATTTACTGGCATAAAATTTTTGAAATAGATTAGAAAGATATATTTTAATTAAATTTTGAATGTAACATTTATTTCAAATATCAAATATTTTAACTAAAATATACCTATAGTAATATATTAGTTCAAAACATAGCAGAATAAAGATCTGATACAACTGCATAAAAGTTTAGCTGAACTTACAAATTTCAAGTCTTTTATTAATTAAAATTTGTAGACTCAAGTTTAAAATAAACAACCATTATCAAACCCTTTTGTTCAAACACTGAATTTTACCACTTCAGGAAGTTGAATTCTGGCTACTAGGAACTCTGGATGTCCTTCTACTGGCTCTTTGAGAATTTTAAACTCAGGAACTGGAACATTTTTTCTTTTGCCACTATCAGATATTTCACATCTAATTCCAGTATCTATCTTTTCCTCCTTTATTAAGGATGAAGGTTTATTTGGTTCATTGCTATATGAATAAAATAATGGAAAACCAAGCTAAAATCATACTAACAAAAACTGTTATTAACAGTAATGCAAGCTAAAGTATTTACTTATATAATTTTTTCTGTTTTAAACAATTAGTATGATGGTGGTATTCATACAGAGAATTTGTCAACAAACAGGTTACAAACATAGGGTTTACCAAATAAGAAAACAAATAATATCATTGCAGTGGAACATCTAACAAAATAATGTACATTTCTTTCATGGTTAGCTATTTGTGATGCTGCCAAAAACAAGGATGACAATTTAATCTACTTATTTTACTCAGACGAGAGGTTGATCTGTAATATTTTATATTTGTTAAACTCAACCATAAAGCTTTTTCCCCTCTGGATATTGTTCAACATCAAAAGTGTAATCTGTGTATGTAACACCCTTCTCTCCATATAGCTATCCAATGATTATACTGCTATGCCCAGTTAGGGAATTCCTAAGCCCAAAAATCATGAATCAGGATAGAAATTTTCTTCCATATGAAGCCCTACATTTTAAATACTATGCAGTTCAAGGATGGAAGTACAGGTTCAACTATAACCTTAATACAAAACACAGCTACCTGTACTAAAATTTAGAGAATAAAAATGAAAGCTAGGTTGAATTTATGATACAAAACTATTGGAATGCAAATATTTAACTAATATATTATCAGTAATTGAATACTGCATGAAATTGTCACACAAAATGCAACACAAGTTTTGTTGGTCAAAGAATATATATTAATGATAAAGAAGTAACTAATATTTGGTGATAAGCAAAAAATACAGAAAAAAAATTATACACACAATATTTCAACATTTTCACTAAAAGAACTTTATTTTTTAAAAATGATGAGATGCATATTTTCAGTTTATACACAACACAAACAAGTGGAAACTTTATCTACATATCTTTTTTTTCCCCCTTTTAATTTAGCCTAAAATCTGACATTACACATGACACTTCATCTCATTTTGCTCATTCTATTAACCAGATTATTTAACTGTATGTAATTTTTTCCTTGTTCTGTTTTGTTTGCATTTTTATAATGCTCAGAGCAATCGGTCCATTAGTCTACCTTTTCTCAATCTCTTTCACTGTAATCTGATTCATCTATCCATTTATTTATTCATTTGCTTGTAAATACAAAAATGTCCATCAAATGTTCAAAACCTATTTATCTTTATACATTTCCAATGTTATAATGTTTATTCTTTTAAGAACCAAGTAAAATATAAATTGGATGACATTAATTATATACCTCTCAAGCTGTTTAAAATAGGTAAAACCTTAATGTTTTTTGTTATAATTACAGCTAACTCACAAGTAACTATTATACAGGTATGACTCTTAGTTGACTATGTAAAAAAATTATAATTCACTTTTCATTAACTAAAATGGATGGTTCATAAAGCTATGAAAAGGTGAAAAAAAAATTCAAAAAGCTTAGAAAAACAGCCAATTGATAACACTAAAAACTAACAACAAGGAATTTTTTAAGTATGTTAAATATAAGCAACATGTTAGAATGGGAATTGGGCCCTTAAAGGATGCTAAAGCAATGCTATTGTTGAATTTTTTCAATGTTTTTATAAGCAAAGCTCTTTCATTTTTATTAGATTTGTATAGAGTGGGCAGCTACCAAAGTATTGAAATAATTACCCTTGTAATTATTGGCCAGTTAGTCTCACTTGTAGGGTATCTGATAAAACCTAACATGGATTCACCAACACATCAGTAGCAGTTTGGGAAAACTATTTAAATGCATTGTAGGATGATTAGATGGGAGAAAGCAAAAAGTTGTTATTAATGAAGTCCAGTAATAAAATTGAAGAGCAAATGCCCAAGATACCCCACTAGTAACAAGTTTTGTTTGACTGTAATATTGACAATATTGTTTGACAGAAAGTATTCTGTAATACTTCAACATCTTCAGTATTTCTAGAATGACTTAGATCAATTGGTAAACAGGTTTGATAAATACTCTGACAAGTGCAAGGTAAATGCAAATGAGCTAAAATAATTTTGATCATGCATTTCATATAGAAGGTAACTACCTCCACAGCATGACTAAATAATAGGATATTGACCTAGTGGATAATCACTCAAGCCATTGAAGTAATGGCATGTATTGCTAGTAGTAAAGTTAATAGAGCTTTAGGACATATTTAAAGATATGCTAATTAAAAGTCAAATGAGATAACTACATTTCTTTTCAAATCACTAGTTAGCCTTAATTCGAAACACTGTACAGTTCTGGTCTTATCAAAGAAAGAATACTGATTTATTGAAAAGGGTTCAGACAGTGGCTACTAGAATAATTTTAGGAATGTAATGGTTAACTTAAAATAACAGGTTAACATCTCTTAACCTATTTAATCTTGACAAAAATAAGGGTAAGATGTGATCTTATTAAAGTTTATAAGATTATCCAAGGTGTCAACAGATTAAAAAATATGTTTGATTTCTTAGTTCTATATTCTTAGAGTAATAGGATGAGAGAACCATAATTTAAGATTTGGAAAAAGACAAGCTAGTATGTATTTAAGACAGTTTTATTCTGCTAACATCGTTATTGACTTAAGAAATGAGTTGCTGTCTTCAGTAGTTGAGACATAAAACACTTTACAGGAGTTTAAATAGGAAATCTATGATTTTCTGATAAAGGAAGGTTCAGATTCTTACTTTTCATGAGTAAATGAGAAAATATAACCCTGAAAAACCAAATGGACCCTTACTGTTTGTAGATTAGGTAGTATCAAAATCTTAAAAAGCTTAAATCATTACAGGTATAGCAAAACTATGTGGTTAATATTTTGCCCAAATGACTTCAGATGAAAACCATTGAACTGAATAATTTTTTAACCACATTGATTTTAATCATTTCTCTATTTTCAGATCTTGATATTTTGTTATTTGGGGTGCTATTAATTATTATCAACAAACTTCTGCTTCCCTCTTTCAGTTTTAGTTGACTGGAGAAAATTATTTATTTTGAATTGTGTGTTAGAGTTCATGTTTAATGTTCTATACATAATGAAAATCAACAAAATGTCAAAATAGATAAGAGGTTGTAACTGCTGAAATATTTGCTTATATATTACTAAAACTGTCTCAAACATATCTCTGTCAGTTAGTTTATGGAAAAAAAAAAACCATACCTTCACCTTCCATACTAAATTTTAAGTGTTACAGTATTCTTAAGTGAGATACTTTGTTTACAAGTACCTGGTTTAAAAATTGTGAAGAGTAACTAACTACCTAACTATTCTAAAAAATAAAATAAATACTTAAAATTAGATTTTGTTTTCAACCAAATGAACAAAGAACTAAAATCAGGGTTTCATTTATAATATACTTGCAGTACATTGACCATGTACATGATCAGGCCATGGACAATATCAGGCAGGATACTATGTCATTAGTCTTTAGATTGTCTAGAATTCTGGCATTGTATGGTGGGACAATAATACAATGATGTAGATGCTGACAAAGCTATCTATGAAACTTAGATTAAGACTTCTTGTAGGCCATTCAATAATCTCTGTGCTTTCTTATTTAAGATAATTCATTACAATCCTATACATTATATTTTATAATTAGATCTAATACTGTGTGAACATATTATGGAAAAGTAAAATTTTCTCTTTTTATAGCACAAAAAATTTGCATTTTCACCAGTATTTCTGCATCAAAATTCACATTCAAGAATGTTATATTACACACATCATTAGCAACCAAAGACATTCATATATGCTCAACTACAAGAACCAAGCAGACCTTCTCACTCTCAAGATTCATGAAATCTGTTTCCTGCTATTTGCTAACTAACAATCAGTTAAGCTATTGTAAATAGGCAGGAGACTGGTGATTCCAAACACTGTTGTGCCGATAGCTTAAAATAAATGACTTTGTTCACTTTTTGCAACATTGGACTGTCCAAACTTTTTAAATTACAGTACCCAAACCTTCCCACTGTAAACCATGATACATAAAAAATATCTGCAACTTGTTACTATAAGCTCCTGGTACTGGTAACCCTGAATGTTTTTCAGCTTTTCACCCTTAAAATATAATGACTAATTTTGCATGTTTTTATTTACTTGAAATCAATAAATTGCAATATTAATACATCTTATTTAATAAGTCTATGTATGATCTAAAATATATTTTTATAATGTAATCATTCAAAACCTAATTTAAAAGTTTATATATTTTTGAGAAATCACATGTATACAATAAACTTAATATTACCATTAGTTGTAGAAAACAAATACTGAACACATAATGTTAATAGTGCTATCCTTGTTATCATAGTTTTCTTTTCACATATGCAAACAGAATCAGTTCATTTTCTAAACAATATAATTTCAAATGCTTTTTCAGTAGCTTTAGTTTAATTACCAAATTATTATAAAATTAGTTAACTCTTTCAACACAGGCATGGTACCTGAGACTAACTTGAAAAAAACATTATGTGCTTGTTATAGTTTTCATGCTATAACTTTTAAATTAGTAAGTCTATATTTCCAACATTTGTCAGATTCTCAGTTAACATTACAATGTTTCATACACAAAATATCAGTTTTTTTTGTATTAAGTCTTAAAATTTGTTAAGAAATGTTCCTCTCAGGCCATTTTTCTTTTTGCATGTTGGATAGGAATATGCAAAGTAATTTTCAAATATTACATGCAAAATCCTTATAATTTCCAGATAGTTATCAAACATTTCTTACAAAAAAACTATTATATTTTATCTGTTATTTTCACAAGCAAATACCTGTGGGTCATTCCATGTCAAATCATCTAGATTTTGGAAATTTTTCCAGGTGACCCCCATCAGAATGCCATGAAATAATTCACATGTGCTCATCTACCCATATAATAAAAAACTGTCAAAAATTAGATCAATATCTCCAATAGTTTCTGATTTAGAGCCCTGTAAAATGTAGTTTGTATGTTTTTTTTATTTTTGGCAAATTCATTTTCGGGCAACTTTGGCTGCTTAAAGCTGCAAGAGTAATGTAATGGTGGTGGAATATTGAAATTTGCTACACTGACTGAATTAATCTCACAGAATTAAAAAATGATCTAAAACCAAGTTTATCTCTCTCAGGATTTGCATAGTGAGGCTGTAAAATCACCTGAAAACCCAAAATCGTAAAAAAAATTGGTTTATTTAATAAGCCATAGCTCTAAGACTTAATATGATACAAAGCTGAATTTTTCAAATTTGCTATAACATATCAGTTGATAAATCAGCAATTGTTGTAATTAAAAGTCTATCAGATCTCCTGTAAAAAAATGTAGTTGCATGGAACATTTTATGATTTAGCTAAAAAGAGCCCTACTTCAGGCCACAATTTGACCATGTCACCAGTTATTCAGCCTATTCAGATTTTTACCTTATATTCTTACATCTCTGAATATGATCTACAAACAAAATCAGGATGGTGTTCAACCTACTTTTTGAGTTATAATTTTTTAAAGTATCCTCTGATCATATGTTGTTCACTTGAAAAAAAAACAACACTTCAAATCAGGTGTGTTACTGTGTTCAAATATATCCATACAATTGTGAAATAATTTATGAATCCCACTGAAATATTCTAATCAGCCTTTACCATATATTCTTACATCTTGAACATGATCTTCAAAAAATGCAAGGTTGTGTAAAGTAATAAATTATCAAATTTTAAGTGTCTCTGATATGTACCATTGGGCAAAGGACCACATTCAGGGCATTCAGTTCTTTCTTGTCAATCATGAATCATTTCTGCAGAATTGTGTGAAGTTTAATCTAATTGAGTGCTATGAAAAATGCAAAACTGTGGCAGGTATTAGGTCACATCATAGCTTTATTCCTCACTCTACCAACAAATTGTATATGAGAAGGATATCAGATGATGATGTGTACACAGTTGTAACTGTTGGTAGTAACAGTGAAAGTGATGCTGCAGCAGCTCAAATAGGGTCTAATGATAATTATCAGCCAGGGAAATATGTGGCATACATGTACGATCATGAATGGTATGTAGGAAACATAAAAGATAGATCAGATGAACATTCTGATGTGTTGGTGTCATTTATGAAGAAATCAAGAAATGAACTGTTCTCATGGCCTGCAAGGTCATGTAAAGATGAAAGCTGGATTCCTCTCCAACATATTCTCTGTCTGATAAGTGCATCTACCGTGCAAGGCAGTAGTGCTCACCACTATGTTCTAAGTCAAAGTGATCTCAACATGATCAAACTCGAATTTCAGAAATTTATTCAAGCTGTCTGAACAAAGCAATGTTTATTTGATGTTGTTTGGCTAATCTATCACCAAACAGTTTTTGAAACATTCTATTTTTACAATTTTTGTAGTTTGGTGTGAATGTAGTCTTTTTCAGTTATCCCCTGTTGTAGCACTGTGCTTTTTGTGTCTGATTTACCTTTGTATTTATTATATTATGAATCTTAAACTCAGCCATATCTGTGTAATTGTAATGCATACACAACATATTTGCACTGCCATGTGATCTAAGTAGTTATGCCAATAAACTTGTTCAGAAATGAATTAATTCTTTCTTGTTTCTTACAACTTCATCATTTAACATTGTGAAATGCTGGTTAGAATATTTCAGTTGGATTCATAAAATTCTGACAGGTATTTTTCAAAACTGTATGGATATATTTGCACACAGTAACACACCTGAATTGAAGTTGTTGTTTTTTTCAAGTAAACAATGTATGGTCAGAGGATACTTTAAAAAATTATAACTCAAAAAATAGTTTGAACACCATCCTGATTTTTATTGTAGATCATATTCTGAAAAGGCTGAATAACTGGTGACATAGTCAAACTGTGGCCTGAAGTAGGGCTATTTTTAGCTAAATCATAAAAAGTTGCATGCAACTACATTTTTTTATAGGAGATCTAAGAGACTTTTAATTACAACAATTGCTGATTTATCAACTGGTATGTTATAGAAAATTTGAAAACAAAATTCGGCTTTGTATCATATTAAGTCTTAGAGCTATGGATTATTAAATAAACCAATGTTTTTTTACAATTTTGGGTTTTCAGGTGATTTTACAGCCTCACTATGCAAATCCTAAGAGAGATAAACTAGATTTGAGACCATTTTTGAATTCTGCAAGATTAATTCAGTCAGTGTAGCAAATTTCAGCCTTCTACCACCATTAATCTTGCAGCTTTAAGCAGCCAAAGTTGCCCAAAAATGAATTTGCCAAAAATAAAAAAAAACATACAAACTACATTTTACAGGGCTGTAAATCAAAACTATTAGAGATTTTGATGTAATCTTTGGTAATTTTTCCAAGGCATTCGGTGGAGGTCACCTGCAGTCCCCTGGATGATATGACATAAAATGACCCCTGTATGGGTACGGTCTGTTTGACCAATATTGTAACCACCATAAACAAAATTAGGAAATAAATATAAATTATGCCTTTTATATTCTAAAATGACTACAAATTAACAAAAACAAATGTTTAGACTACATAGCTTACATCTCATAACATAAGTTTATATATATATTTATTATAGTGACCTTTCTGGTGTGCCTGGCTAACAATACAAAAGTTACAATGATGCAGCACACATGCATTCATGTTACTGTATCCAATAGTATAAAACTAATTTTTAGTCTTTACAAAGTGACCTGTCTTAGCTGTGTTTAACTGGATTAGTATTTTGTAAAAAGTGTCATTTCAATTGTTATGCATTATACATGTGTATAGATTATTAGTATTTACAAACAAGTTCTTAAGTGTATTTTTCTTATAACACAGAACAGCAAATAAAGAAGTAAAGCAAACAATTATCTCTTTTAGTTACACCCTTTGTGCCTGGTTATTGCTTTTTGTGGTTACCAAGTCTTAAGAAATTTTGTATGTAAATTGAATCATTTTCTTAGCTTTTACATGAATATATACATTTGAATAACTAAAAAAAAACAAAAAAACTATATCAATATCACAGAAATCCATTATATTTATCAAGTTTTAGTAACCAAGCCATATTTCAGTCTAAAAGAAATGTAATTTTGTAAAGGCTAAAGACTCAACTTACCAACAGAAAATTGGTCTTAAAAGACACAGATGATGCTGTTATATTTGAAAATGACTGAAAGCTATTAGGGGACATTTTGAACTTTTAATTGTCTAGAGTTGCTACCAGGTTATCTTGGACCTTTGAAGTCAAGGTGAGAACTCCTTTTAAAGGAGTTTAATCCTACAGGTTAAGTCAGCCACAATCAAGTAAATCTACATTATGACACTCCTACCTTATTACATACAAATAAGTTTGATATCAAGCAAATAAGACAATATTCTAGACTGGTAACAAGAGTAAGACAACTAACTCAGGGTCATGTTTGCAGATGGTTAAAGCAATCACCTTGTTTTAACACATTCATTACCAATGTGGATACAATACATATACACAATTCTTGCAATACATCAAACTGTTTACTAACATATTTAAGTCCAATGCTTCACAGTAAATAACTGTTCCCCCTCACTCCAATTTAACCAAAGGTAGATCTTGTATATTTATATTTTAAACCAGTTAACTACTACAATTAACCAATTATATTCATCCGAGCATAATGGGTGAAATATATTTGAATACACACAAAAATAAAGACAGAAAAGAAAAACTTTTGGTATTACCCTTAAGTAACGAGAGGTAGAGAAAGTGACAGAAAAATCACTTATGGAGTCAATGTGTCTATTATAATCAATATAGAATAGTTATTGCTTTGTATTTTTAAAATCAAAGATTACATCAATGTATGTTTGTAACTATAAAATAAATGAGTGAAACTAATACGTTTTGAAATTGTATACAAATATAATGAAATTATGTCAAAATATTAATTTATTTAGAAAAACAGTTGAAACCTAACTTCTGGGTGCTTAAGAATTTCTCTCTCTCTCTCTCTTTATGTTCAACAATTTTTTTTTCCAAAATATGAAAATTCCAAACAGACAGCCATAAACTGATAAGTATATATAATTCTTGTCTACATAAAATCCTTCTAAGTAATTAACTCATAATGTTTTTCATTAAGCATATATTAATGAGATACATCAAAACCAACATGAATTTCAAGTGAAACTTTGTCAGAATTTGAATTTATAATATCACTTGTCAACTGTTATGGAAATAAAACATACTTGTAATTATAACTTTAGTAAAAATAAAAACTAACCTTGATGAAATTTCTGTTATTAATGTCTTTTGATTACATCTGATGTGATGATCTGGCATTGTTCCATGGTACTTCTTGTTTTTCAACAACATCCATGAAACTAAAGTTAATGATCACAAAATAAATGAAAACTGAAAAGTAACCTCAGTAAATTACAGAAATTATAGATATCACACAAAATAATTCATGTTTCAGTATTACATGCATAAGTTAATTAATAAGATATTTCTTTTTAAAAGCAAAATAAGTAAATTTTAACCTGTAAGTATTTTAAAGTTCTTTGGTTTTTATTTTAAAATTTTTGTACTTCACATTCCATTGTACCATAATGGAGAACTTCAACGTTTGTAATGAAGTAATAAAGTAGGAATGACGTATGTACTTTTATAGCTACAAATAACCAATGTTGATCAGTTACTTAAAATGCTGTTTTGTGAGTACACACACACACACACAGTTTCAAGTAGATAAATGTATCAGTAACAAATTATAAGTAAGAAATGAGCTGCTTGGAATATTTTGCTGTATACTAATCAGAAATAATATTTATTCTAACTTTGAGGTCAAGCAAAAGTATAATGGTTTTAATAAAACAGCATTTGAAACAAAAAGAAAGAAAATAAATACACAGATTCATATGCATACACTTCCATCTAGCAAATCACATTCAAAAATGCAATTCTAAAGATGTGTTAATTGAGATGAATCCACTCCTTGTGGTTTCAGGAAATAAGGTACTGTACCAATTATTACAGCCTCACAGTATCTAAGTTTTTGAAAAATAGTCTTTTCACTTACCAACTACATTGAAAAGACTTCCCCTTTTCAATTACATATTTTTACAAAATTATTTTCACAAACTATAGAATACTAACAATGCATTATCAAACGTAAAAAGGGGGAACAACAACTTAAACTTGTATCAAATATTGCATCACCTTCTACATATAAAGAACTTGTGTGATAAATTTAAGGTCAGTTTATTTTTGTGGGAATTAAAAGATACTCTTAAAGAAATAATTATTTGCAGCTTTAAATACACCTACAATGAAAAGTTAAAAAATAAGAACATTTTGTTTACTAATAAAAGATATTTTGAATCTATTTCTGACTCTAGTTTAATTTTGCTAATTCTTGATGCTTTCTGTAATACCATTCATTCACTTATTGCACTTGTGAGGTGCAAAACAATAAATGATTTCTTTATAACAACAACACGTGTTGCTCATTCATATTCTATTCATTTATAAATAATTACAATAACTGTTTAGTTTGATAATATAGATTTCCTCAGACTACTGAAATTATTTCTCCAATATAACTTGATATATCCATTTATAGCTTAGACAACCCTCTCAGTGGCACAGCAATAAGTCTGTGAACTTACAATGCTAAAAACTGGGTTTTAGTACCTGTGGTGTAGCTTTGTGCTCAACTTAAACAAATAAAACTTAAGCAAATTTCTATTTTTGTCTGCAAATTTGGTACTACTAGCAGAAATGCTGCCTATGTGCCAGCTGTTTGTATTAATAATTGTTGTATTTGAACATTTTCTAAAAAACAATTTTCCCATGCATTACCTCCCAAAAAATCTGGTTACTGCACATACTGTAATTACTTTCTAATTGTCTGAAACTTGATTATCCAAAAAGTGAAGTTTTATTTTATGGATTTATCTTTGTGGTGCCATGCAATAGGTGGTATCACACTTATATTTATTATTTTGGTCACATAGGTACTTATATATATACTATGTTCATTACAGTAAAATTAAGTCTTTAGAATCTGGAACTAACATATATATATTAGACATCACAGTTTTACAGGGCAAACTGACATTTTTCTTTCTTTTTCTTTGGCTACTGGTAAATATTTGGCAGTTATTTTAAAAGTTTCAGATTGTGCTAAACAGTTTGCAAATTTATTCACAAATTGTGTCACTCCTTTTTCTCTCTTAAAATGTTTATTTCAGTCAGATTGGAACTCTATCCTGTGAAGTTCTTGACCACATGACCACCACCTGTTGACAGCATTTTTGTTTTACCAATTTCCATGTTCTTCAGAACTTTAGATAACAATTTTCATAAATTGGCCATTGCTTTTAGTATCCAAGCTGGGGCTCCAATAGCTTGTTGTCCTCTTTACAGTAAACAACAGATGGGTTTGGGACATAAACAGCAGAAAATCACATAAGGTAAAGTAAAAGCCAAGCTAATACAACAACCACAGCTATTTTTCCGACATATATTACATATGAAATTATTGAATCCTGTTATTGAAATATTTAAAAATAATACTAAGTTAAAAATATATACACACATTTTTAACCTTGCAATATTATAAAACTTACTATGATGGATTTAATTTGACATACCTTTGTTCAAACACAAATTATATTTGTTTTCTATTCCTTCCATACACAGAGTTATCATAAATGTTTTGAACAGATCACTGTTGATAACTTTATTGAAAAATGTTTTGTTAATGATAATGTCATATGCAGTGCAGGGATGACCACCTGTAAAAAAAATCATGCATACATATTTTTAGACAGCTAAAAATTAATTTACTGATACATCAGATCATTTGCATTTGTGAAATTAAAACTGATAGTATGCTTAATTAAAATGTAATAGATTAAGCATCTAATAAAGCATCAGACAAAGCATAGTTAACAGCTAAAATCTGATGAATTCAAGATTTCATTTGTTACCATAATTCAAGAAATTACATTAAAAACATCTGATTACTTACAAAAGTGGTTTATTAAAAGTAAGAGATATATCTGAACTAAAATAAAATTATTAAAGCAATCAAAGAAACTTTTCTTCCAAAAACATAACACCAGTAAGTAATGTGTTACTGTGCCCACTGCCACCTTAAATAACTTCTCTTTAGATGTATCAAACAGTTCAAATTAATTATGGAGGAAATTATTAAATAAATTCAATCATACCAGTTGCCTGTAGTTTTGAGAAATTAATAAAATAAATTATACATTTTTTAAAACAACTTAATGTTACAAAGAAGATAAAACTTGGTGAAATTTCTTAAATATCCAATCAAAGTTAAATGAATTTTGGTTTCATCAACCAGATTAAAAATTTTATTAAAGTAGAGTTAGTTTATCTATTTAAAACCACACTTCATTAATAGAAAAAAGAAACAGAACTACCACAATGTAGTGCTCAAAGTAATAAGTTATGATTTGCCAAACAAATAGAAAAATAAATAATAAAATTTTGATTTGAAAGTAAATCACTACAAAATTTTAAATAAATCATAACATAATTTCTAATGTGCGTTTTTTAAAAGTAAAGTAAAATCTGTAAATTCAGCTTATCTCCAGAAAGTAAGCCATTGGCTTTAGAAACTAATGATAGAATTGCAAAGTCCTAAAACTATACTTTAAAAGCTACTAGGGAATTATATAATTAGCTGCTGATACGATTTGTTGCACTAACTCTTTCCATACAAGATGAGTGAATTTGACCTAATTTGAAGATATGAAACCAAGTGTTTTCACAAAATCTATCAACCTTTCCATAAAGATTAAAAGTACAAAAAATCAATTTTTTAATAATGACTTGTCTGTAATCTTACAAAGCTTTCACTGAGCTAGTTTGAGTGAAACTTGATTATCATAATAAGATTAAAAATACTTGTGTTTTACAATATTCAAATTTCATTTGTATAACATCCTAAACAAACAAATAGCAATCTTTTTCTTTGGGGAAGGGAATATGCTGTTATTTTCTTCACCCTAACACCAACTGTAGCAAATTCATTAATGTACAGAGAAATGAAAAGTTGAAAAACTGAGATAAAAATGAACTTTTCTTTTTCTTCAAGAAATGCATCATTTGTCTTCATGTTGTATTCTCAAGATGGTTGGTATTAAATAAGTTAAAGTGCTAATACCCATACCAGCTGTCTCGAGAATACATTTTTACTTGAACTGGGTTAGTTATCACGAATTGTCTTCACATTTTCAATTCAATTATCTTCACAGTTTCAACTATTAAGCTTTTTACGTCTACTTTAATTATATTGTTTTATACTGCTGAACTTCGTTAAGAACATTTTTATTCCATGAAAGGTATCAAGTCACTGTGAGATCCCTTATCTAACCCAACCCCTCAACACACATACACAAATAACAAAAATAAATTGATAAAGTTGCACTACATAGAGCTTTCAAACTGAAATACTATACATATAATATAAGCCCAGTCTTATTCTTTCTATTTGCTTTTGTCTAGAGTTACTGATAAGAGGTGGAATTCCCTGAAACTGATACAACTCAGTGGAAAATAAAACTGAATGATAAATTAGGCTTCACATTTATTTTTCAATATTTTAACACCTTGCCAGTTAAATAATTCACAAAAAATAAATTAGTAATATCAACATCACATATTCTTGGAACTGCTACATTGATATACAATTATACTGTGAGTAAAAGACATCTCTTGAAACATCATATAAAGTTAACTTTAACCTCACAAGAAGGAACTGGAATGCAATATACATTTCAAGCTTAATACAGCTCCAAAAATTGTACAGAGTGGAATTAAGTTCCAAAACATAAAAATGCATTTTTTGGATAATTATATTTAACACAGAAATAAATATTACAAAACTGAACAGAAATGCACATTGGATATTACATGCACATTAGAAGTTATCATTTCCTAAACAAGTTCTGTGACTTACTTTTATCTAATTCCACATGAGGTTCCCCTAAACTCATTGGGATTCTGTATGTAGATGGATCATCGGATTGAAGAATACACAATAACTCATCTTCACTAATTTCTTGTGGTTCTGGTAGCTTTAAGACAGGAATAGCAGTCACTAACAGCTGACATACTAAACAACTGATGAACCAATACTTTCACCAATAAAATTTCTTACTTTGACACCAATTGAAATAATCATATTTATTTACACTACTGAACTTGTTTAATGATTTTCTGTTAGATTAGCATTATAAAAACAATTATGTGACTAATACTGTCATAACAACTTAGTTTCTGGTTGAAAAATATATCCTCATGCAATAATTTTGCTAGGTACAATTAAAGTCTAGTTCATATATATTGAGTTAATGACACAGCAAATATTTCAAATATTTATTCATATTCTTTATTAACTATATTATTGTTTGTCTAGCATACATTCTATTCAAGACATACATGCTATAATGTGGGAAGTGCTTGATTGGTTAAGTGTTTTATGGTGCAAAGCAACTAGGCTACCTGCACCTAACATTTGGTAAAAAGTTAAAATTAAAGTAAAGTTATTAAAATTCATAAAAGGAAATTAAGGTAAAACAAAACAAAGTTTTATTTTTGAATTAAAAACATAAATACCATTAAATCCAATTTTTACATCTAGTTTACAGCAGTAAGAGGAAAACTACAGTAACACAAGCTGTAAAGGACTTTCTGTAGCATAACTGTCATTATCATAACTTGCCAGGATGACTAATGGATAAGTTCAAAAATCAGCATTAGACACCTGAAGTTCGCCTTTCCAGTCCTGGTTTCAAGTTATTTGACATTAGGCTATTTTCTAATTTCAAATTGAACTAGATGTACTTTGATTCTTAAAGAGAATCACATTAAAAAAGGTCTAATGTATAAATTAAACACTTAAATAGCATTATAAAGATTAATGGCCTTTAAAAAACTAAAAACATCTCTAAGGTTGAGTGTCACCATCGCAAATAACACTGTCTAATGTTACAGGTAAACCATGGGTCAAAATATTTTTAAAACGGTCCTGTCATTGAGAGTCGTAATGATGGCAAGACAGTAAAATTTGGCTTATTGTGTGTGTTTTTCATATAGCATATATAAACTTATGTTATGAGATTTAAGCTATGTAGTCTAAACATTTGTTTTTGTTAATTTGTAGTCATTTTAGAATATAAAAGGCATAATTTATATTTATTTCCTAATTTTGTTTATGGTGGTTACAATATTGGTCAAACAGACCGTACCCATACAGGGGTCATTCCATGTCATATCATCCAGGGGGCTGCAGGTGACCCCACCGAATGCCTTGGAAAAATTCACATATGCTCATCTACCCATATAATGAAAAATTACCAAAGATTACATCAAAATCTCTAATAGTTTCTGATTTACAGCCCTGTAAAATGTAGTTTGTATGTTTTTTTTATTTTTGGCAAATTCATTTTTGGGTAACTTTGGCTGTTTAAAGCTGCGAGAGTAATGGTGTTAGAAGGCTGAAATTTACTACACTGACTGAATTAATCTCACAGAATTCCAAAATGGTCTCAAACCTAGTTTATCTCTCTTAGAATTTGCATAGTGAGGCTGTAAAATCACCTGAAAACCCAAAATCATAAAAAAAATTGGTTTATTTAATAAGCCATAGCTCTAAGACTTAATATGATACATAGCTGAATTTTGTTTTCAAATTTTCTATTACATATCAGTTGATAAATCAGCAATTGTTGTAATTAAAAGTCTCTTAGATCTCCTATAAAAAAATGTAGTTGCATGCAACTTTTTATGACTTAGCTAAAAATAGCCCTACTTCAGGCCACAGTTTGACTATGTCACCAGTTATTCAGCCTTTTCAGAATATGATCTACAATAAAAATCAGGATGGTGTTCAAACTATTTTTTGAGTTATAATTTTTTAAAGTATCCTCTGACCATACATTGTTTACTTGAAAAAAACAACAACTTCAATTCAGGTGTGTTACTGTGTGCAAATATATCCATACAGTTTTGAAAAATACCTGTCAGAATTTTATGAATCCAACTGAAATATTCTAACCAGCATTTCACAATGTTAAATAATGAAGTTGTAAGAAACAAGAAAGAATTAATTCATTTCTGAACAAGTTTATTGGCATAACTACTTAGATCACATGGCAGTGCAAATATATTGTGTATGCATTACAATTACACAGATATGGCTGAGTTTAAGATTTATAATATAATAAATACAAAGGTAAATCAGACACAAAAAGCACAGTGCTACAACAGGGGATAACTGAAAAAGACTACATTCACACCAAACTACAAAAATTGTAAAAATGGAATGTTTCAAAAAACTGTTTGGTGATAGATTAGCCAAACAACATCAAATAAACATTGCTTTGTTCAGAAAGCTTGAATAAATTTCTGAAATTCGAGTTTGATCATGTTGAGATCACTTTGACTTAGAACATAGTGGCGAGCACTACTGCCTTGCACGGTAGATGCACTTATCAGACAGAGAATATGTTGGAGAGGAATCCAGCTTTCATCTTTACATGACCTTGCAGGCCATGAGAACAGTTCATTTCTTGATTTCATCATAAATGACACCAACACATCAGAATGTTCATCTGATCTATCTTTTATGTTTCCCACATGCCATTCATGATCTGTGTACTGTGTACACATCATCATCTGATATCTCTCTCACATACAATTTGTTGGTAGAGTGAGGAATAAACTATGATGTGACCTAATATCTGCCACAGTTTTGCATTTTTCACAATGCTCAAGTAGATCAAACTTTACACAATTCTGCAGGACTGATTGAAGTTTGTTTTTTTTTCAAGTAAACAACATATGGTCAGAGGATACTTTAAAACATTATAACTCAAAAAGTAGGTTGAACATCATCCTGATTTTTTTGTAGATCATATTCAGAGATGTAAGAATATATGGCAAAAATCTGAAAAGGCTGAATAACTGGTGACATGGTCAAAACTCTGTCCTGAAGTAGGGCTATTTTTAGCTACATCATAAAATGTTGCATGCAACTACATTTTTTTACAGGAGATCTAAGAGACATTTAATTACAACAATTGCTGATTTATCAACTGATATGTAATAGAAAATTTGAAAACAAAATTCAGCTATGTATCATATTAAGTCTTAGAGCTATGGCTTATTAAATAAACCAATTTTTTTTATGATTTTGGGTTTTCAGGTGATTTTACAGCCTCACTATGCAAATTCTAAGAGAGATAAACTAGGTTTGAGACCATTTTGGAATTCTGTGAGATTAATTCAGTCAGTGTAGTAAATTTCAGCCTTCTAACACCATTACTCTCGCAGCTTTAAACAGCCAAATTTACCCAAAAATGAATTTGCCAAAAATAAAAAAAACATACAAACTACATTTTACAGGGCTGTAAATCAGAAACTACTAGAGATATTAATCTAATCTTTGGCAATTTTTCATTATATGGGTAGATGAGCACATGTAAATTTTTCAAGGCATTCTGAGGGGTCACCTGGAAAATTTTCCAAATCTGGATGATTTGACATGGAATGACCCAGATGTGAAAGAAACAAAATCTGCATGATGAAAAACAGTGGGTTGATCAGGAGAAAGTCCAGGAACCAGCAACAAAAACGTTTCATTTGTGCTGAAAAACTTCCACATAGGCAGTTCAAATGAAACAAGACAGAAAAAAAAGAGACTAAACCATTGGGAAAAATCAAATCTTCTTTCCAATGAACACTGAAAAATTGGGCAAGGAAACAGAGGACAGGTAGATCTGGATGAAGCACTAATAGCTGAAGGTGATGAAGAAAGGATAGAGACAGAGGAAAAGGTAACAGTGGAGGAAGTTGGAGTTGGAAAAGTTGCAGAAACCACACTGAAATTGTTAAGAAAGATCTACCAGAAGGAGTGAACCTAGAGTGTCAAGTATGAATGAAATCACCCAGAGGAAGAAAGTAATTTTTTTTTTTGTCTTAAGGATAGGATTCATTAATATTTTACTTATACATGTAGTTGAAGTATCTGCTCTACCTCAAACTAAAAGGATTATGACCATCATGTTGGTTATTTCACAATAATGTATTATATATCAGTATAAAAACATGATCTTAGAAACACAATTTACACTATCAAAAGACTTAGTATACTTAATATAAATCTTTGTTTTAAAAGGAAATTGCATTTCCAAGATCATGTTTTTATGCTGATATATAATACATCATTGTTGAATAACCAACATGATAGTTATAACAGATATATTAAAGGAAATTGAATATTAGACAGGATAAAACAAATGCATAGTTTACATTTTGGATTAGCAGTCTCTAACACGAAGCCCTAAAATCAGAGGCATTATTACCTTTCTGCATGAATATAAGAACATCTGAAGTCTGATGTAATGCTTATATCGTACATTAACATTACTTGTAATAATTATGGTAAGTGTCCAAAGATTTCTAGATTTAAGATACTGTGAAGTGCTTTTTATGTTAAGACTTGCATATAAATAGAACTTTTGCTTATCCAACATCTCAGCCCTAACTCAATTTTAACAAATCTACAGATCAACAATTATTTACAGTGAAAAATTAGTAGATATTTTAAAACAAACCTCTAGTACAAAAACCATTAGAAACTTCAAATTCTATATGGAGTAAAAAAAATATCTTGAATTATAAATTTTTAAATGGAGTTTTCTTTAAGAAACTAATTATAGCTAAGTATTTAATCAGCTGAATATGGAATTGTAAAGATAATTATATATTTACAATTAAAACAAACTGTAAAGCCAGTATCTAATTTGTATATTATTTCTTGAAACATCCTGGGTAGGTGCTCCATATCAAGTTTCACATGAGAACTTAAAGCATTCCAGGAGAAACAACATATGAGTTCTGCCATGTGTGAACATAAAGTGGGGATTGTACACAAAGACGATAACAAAAACTAATTAACAATATATCCACTAAGGTTCTAATAAACCTATTTAAATGCCACAATGATTTCCTGTTAGACTTACTGAATATGGTAAATGATGGAGAGATGGATAATTCAATTCCTTTTTTTTATTGAAAATTAATTTTAAGCTAACCTGACAAATGTGAAAATGACACTATTTTCAAAACTGTTGTCCCACATTACCAATAAATCTTTGCCAATTTTGCTGTTGTTTACAATTTTATTAGTCAGAAATGGTAATTGCTTTAATTGGCATAATAAAGTATCAAAAACAACAGTTTAAAAAAAATTACATTCTTAAACAAGAGGAAGTATTTTTAATGTTTTTTTTAAACACTGTCTTACAACAAAATTTTAGATAGTTCATCTCATGAAAAAACTGGAAGTAGTAAATCAAATTATAGAATTTTATTTAGATCAAAAATTTGAAAATATTTACAACACTTGTACTAAGTTTCATGCAATTTGTTTGAGTATTTTTACTGAAAGAAGGAAATATTCAGGTAATATCGATTACTCCCCTCTTTCTATGAAAAAAATGTACTCAAAATTAGTATCTTACATTAACTATTCAAACTTTTATGAAAATTTTTACAAAAATTTCCTCTAGCACTATGTTTAAAGAATTACCTCTGAAGAAGAACAAATATTCAAAAAAATTTTCTCTTCATTGCTGTCTTTGGTCTTTATACAAAATCCTGGTTCAGGCTTGATGCTCTTAGATGAAGTAGTTTTTTCTGGCTCATCTCTTATTACACTGAATAAATCTTTCATTTCATTAGTAATCTGAAGGATAAAATATTAATATTTTCCCACTTAATACATATCATGTACAATTTTCATCTTTTCTTCAAACTACAAAACATTTATAATAAACTTGAGGACCTTAAAATAAAATTTAAAATATTCTTATTCAAAAATTAATAATTTTAACATTTTCAAAAACACTTTTTTGCTAATATGCTAACTGTAAAAACTTTAAATACCAAAAACATACTTAATCAACTGCAAGAGCATGGCAAACCTATATATTTGTTAAAAACCCTGATACCTACTCTACTGCAAGTGTGCCATGATGTCTTCACTGTCTTATTCTTTCCTCAATTCACTGATTAACTATCATATGTTAGTCTTCTCTTTGAAAGCTCTCTAGCTTCTAAGTTTATTATTTTATCTTTCTAAAGCAATGTAATTAAGACAGTCACAATAAGTTTAATTTTATGTGAGCAGACTCAAAATATCATGACAAACTGACAACAGTACCAGGTTATCAAAAACACTTGAGTAAAATCACAAGCACTGCCAAACAAAATAAACTTTATTAAACCTATGGAAAAATAAAAATTCTAAGAAAGTAAAAATGCCAGGAAAAGAAGAGCTTTGAAGATTAAAAAATAATTACTACAAGACTGTTAAAATAAGATTCCTTTAAAAAATACTGTGGAAACAAATGCAACTTAGAACTAAGAATATATCAAAATGTGAAGAAAGATTTTTGATAACAGTAAAACCTTGATATTAAGGGCATCATTTCAACTCTATCCAAATGCCCTCTATAGCAAGGTGATTTTAATACTAAAAATGAGACACGCAATACTAAATTTCATATTGATTGCACTACATTTTTTAATTTTAAGGCCCCCATTTTGTTTGATGGTTGCATTTTACATGTTACCAAGACATGCAGCATTGTCAACAAGAAATCTCAGGGTTTGAATCAGCTCTGCCCTTTGCTCTTTATTACTGGTCACAAAATTTCAAAGTGCTTCTCTTTAGAGTTTAAGCTGCTAAATATTTTACATTTATTTTGTGTGCTTATTTTACTGTCAACAACTGAAATAAAAATCTGTTGAAAATAAATCAATAAATCACCACTTATGTCATGAAACTGTTTACATGACACCATAATATACGAAGAGTAACAAATTACATGCACAGAAAAATTCAACTTGCCCCTTCTCCTAGAACACAATGTGGAACTTATCAGCTTATATATTCTCCAATATTCCTCAAAGTAACAAGATTGCACTTTGAACCTTTGTAAAGAATTATTACAATGTGTGGTTCAAAGCCAATCCAACTGGCACTGCAAATGTTTAAATACTGGGCATCCTTCTGGGATGTTTGGAATTTAGAAGTATACCCAACAGGCATACAAAAATAATCGCTTGCTTTATCCAGTACCTGTACACACAAGAAGACTAAAGACACTGCCCTTAATTTGGAATATTAAGATGCCTGCTTTTGAAGGATTTATTTTGGTTACAAACAATAAAAGAGAGAGACTAAAAAGATATGTCCTTAATGGTGTGGTGCAGATTAATCAGATCCTACTGTACTACAAAATTAACTGTTCAGTGCCTTAGACGAGATAACTCGTCCAAGCCGATCGGTAACACAGTGCCACGGACGAGTTAATCGTTCTCAATAATACCTAACTGCAATGCTAGATGTCAACACCATACATGCATTTTACCTACTTACAAATTGTTTCACTGCAGATTGAATGTACTGATTGCAAAGTAGTTCTCTTTGTGTTGACCCCTGCTTCAAAACATTTCACACGAAAGTAAATTATTAAATACGTCATGTATTTCAATATCCAAAAATGACATTTTGTACATTATTGTTTCATGTTTTGTACATATTTCTTGTACATTGTGTACTAGTATAAGTTTGGCTTAGAGAAAAAATAGTATTTGTTGCTTATTTCCTTTGTTTTAAACATTACTCAATTTTGCTGAAAAAAACTGGCATAGGAGCTGCCGTAGCAGCTGAAATACTTGGCAGTCAACAGGTTAATCATGCTACTGACTGACAGTGTACAATAAAGGACATAACAATTTGAATTTACATTCCCTGAATGTTATAATGCTTGTATATTCCTCTATTCCTGATAGGTACTTCCCTCCTCTCACAATATTACTTTTTTCAGTTTTGTGTTGCTCTCTATATGCAACCTTTTCATTACACATGCCAGAAGCTTTCTGCACTCCTCCCAGTGAAATCAAAGATTCCAACACATCTCTCACACAAATCAACATGCATTATCTTTCCACCAACAGGACAGCACCACTATCATATCATATGCATGTGACTCTCTCTGTATGCCACTACCAAACTATTGCTTCCAAGTCTGGCAGAAGACATAAGCACTGGAAGATTGTGGAGAGGAGGGTGGAAAATGTGAGAAGTGGGAAGTACCTACTGGCAATACATTTTCAGTAGAGGAAAATTATAACTTCCAATACAGTAACTCTCTCTTCTCAAAGGACTACCTAGAATTCCACATTGGAAAGGAGAGTCTGGTGTGAAGTAAGAACAGTCACACCTTCCCCAAAAGTGGCCAGAGGAAACCTCTGTAGATGAGAGAAACAGATCAGAGGATCTGAGGATGAACACCACACCACTTATTAACCATGTATTTTTTTTGTCATGAACAGAAATTAATGCACATGGTGGAAAAGGGAAAATACTTGAGTGGGAGAGGATAAGTCACAAAAGTGATTCCAATCAGATAAATTAATAACTCAATCTCACAGATGGAAAGTGGGTAAAGGAAGAATTGCCCCAACATCTAGAATGATTAGGGCACACAGTGGACAGTAAGTCAACTGCATCCAAAAACCTCCTAGCTGAAGTAATCAGATAGGAGGATAAACATAAAGGAACTTGCTTAACCAATACTGGCCACAGGCATCTACAGCCAAAGCTTGAGGAAGGGGAACAGGGGACCAAAACAAAGGTAACTGGTGATTGAGGAAGATAGAAAATGCACTGATATGAAGGGTATCCCACCAACTACAAAGCCACTGAAAAACAAAGGGCTGAAGAGACCACTCTACTGAATAAAACTGGTCTGATCAGGAAAGAGAATCCACCATAAAGTTAAAAGCACCCAGTATGTGATACACCATCAAACAAATATGATGATCATGGGCCCAAAAGAGAAGATCCAAAATGAGAAAACAAGGCTTTTGACCAGGTGCTCCCTTGGTGAATGATATGAGCCATCACTCTTGAATTGTGAAGTTTATCGTGACTAACCAACCCCCAGAGATAGGAAAAAAATGTTCCAATGTCTGACAAACAGCAAGGAGTTTGAGAGCACTGATACGAAAAGAACATAGAAGTGAAACCCCAGGGTATGACGATGTAGGACAAAGGTTCATATTGCCAAATAAAAGATGTACAGCATTAATGTTAGCCCAAAAGCATGGTGCGGCATTGGTACACTGTCCCATGACAGACAAACCAAAGATAAGGACAAGAATGCTTCAAGATGGGAATATGCAGATAACCACTGGAGATCCACCTTGGTCATCCAAAGACCCAGAGAAAAAGACAACAAAGAGTATGGTAGGATTTCATGGCAAACTGTGTGGGTGAGAACATATGATGAGGCAAGAGAGGTTGATAACTGGTCTTACTCCCTAGTCTTTTGGGGAACAATAAGAAGACAGGAGTAACAATCCCTGAACTTCATGGTGCAAGTTCAATAGCCTGTTGATGCTATTGATGCTAGCACAACATGGGATCCTGAGGAGGAGGAAAGAAAAGAGGCACATTGGATATGGGAGAAGGAATAAGAAATGGGATAACAAAACCTTCAGACAATACTCTGTTATCCCAAACATTGGATAAGAAAGAGTTCCATCAATAAGTGAAGGCTGCCAGATGAGCTCCCACTGGACTTGAACCTACCAGGTAGTTACAGAAACTACTGTTGGCATACTATGCATCATTATGAAACAGTGATACTGTGGGAAGAAGAAACAGACAAAGGCTGAGAGATGGAGATCCAGGAGACAAGAATCAGTGTCACCCTCAGCTCTGACTGAAACAAACAAGCCATCAGATGAGAAAAGGTGAATTGTGGTTATCTGAAGCATCCTTCAACTTCAGATTCGTATTGAATATGTAAGGTCTCAAAAACAGGGCCATATGAAAATTCTGAATATAAGGAGTTGGAATACAGGTCCACAACAATATGACATCACAATCAAAAAAGATCTCCACAACAAATAATTCATGCATCACGTTTACAGAGTCAGACCTGAAGACAACAGATGAGCCAATGTTGAAGTGGATAGGGAGAGAATGTCCCAGGAAACCCCTTAGGGTTCCTGTGAAGAGCCTTGGACAGGAGATGGATGAAGGAAAAGGACCACAACAGAGTCACCAAGGTTAGATAAAGACAGAAACACTGGGTACCTGTTAAATGAATGGGAGATTCAGGACATACCTCCCAAACAAGCAAACCAAACCCAACAATTGTTGGTCCAGACAAGGTCAATCTGCTCTGAAGCCCATGAGGGATGAAGCATGTTAATTCCGTCACCCAAAATAGAGGCAAAATACTCAGTGTGAACCCAAATGTCAGGGGACAGAGAAAAACTAAATAAGGTTGGGAGGGAGAATCATGTAAAAGGGATGGACTTGGGTTACAAGAAACAGGAGTAATAGACAAAAATATCACATATCTGCAAAGTCCTAAAAACCCAACAAGCGTCTAACAGAATCTTCAGGCAGAATGTGAGAAGGCACAGTGAGTTGTGGATGGGAAGGATAAAGTTGTTTCATATAATGCTCAACCTTCTTGTGAATAAATACTGATAAATCCCCCCCCCCAACATATAACTCATACCTGTGGCATAAAATACCACATCAAACAAATGAGAAGCACTCAAAATAATAACTAACTTTGGAGTTCATGATTGATATCTAACAAGCAAGCAAAAGATTTGATGGCAAAACACAAGTAAATAAATACTTTTAAATGAAAGTGAAAATATTTTGAAAAGAAATTAAAAGTACATTAAAGTAGTGTAAATCCTTAGCAGAGCCTGAATAAAAGAAATATGTCTGAAGTCGAGCATTGCTAAACAAAAAGTGATGGTTTCGTAGTGGTGCATATAGAAAGTCACATGCAACAGGTGATGGTGGTGCTCTCTCACTGGTGGAGAGAAGACATGTTGATTTGCATGAGACATGTTGGAATCTTTGATTCCAAGAGACAAGGTGTAGAAGGCTTGTAACATGAGTTACAAAAAGTTTGCATATAAAAGACAACATCAAACAGGAAAAGCTAATATTGAGAGATGAGGGAAATAGAGTATCAGAATATACCATACATGAATGTCAAGATGGCATGGTTTGATGGTAATGATGCTACATGAAAATTCATATATTCAGTGTAGCCATATACAAACAAGATATGCTGATAATTCTATTTCTGTATATTTTTTTACTGTACAAATGTTTCCATTTCTATGTATGTTGGTAGTTTATTATTATCCACTGAAAAAAAGACCCCTTTAAGAAATGGTAGTTTACCCCTTCACAAACTTGATGTTTAAAAATATTATGCAGCATAATTAAATATCAATCATGAAAACTGTAAATCCTTTATTAATAATCAACCGAACACATGGTCAATTTTGTAAGTAATGAAATCCACATAATTACACTCCAATGGGAAAGAGCTTTATAACATTAGGGCTAGAGCTGAGAAATTACTAGAATTTGCTAATCCATTAATTATCAGACACATTAATCAATTTTATTCAACTAACTGGTTAATCTCACATAAACTTCAGACAAATGAAATAGCAGAAAACAGTAATAACCAGAAACACTAATTTTGAATTAATTAATTGTTTTCATGAGTTGTCAATTAAGCTGAACAGCTTTGAATTAATTAAAGATAAAGTGATGTAATGGCAATATTTCAATTACTTGAATAGCTGGAATAATAAAAAAAACAATAACAATTTAGAACAAATTTTGGTTAGTTTATTATTATATTTTTCATGAAATTGATTGGAATAATCATAATTTCTGATTAATCAATTATTTTGCCTGACACTAATCATTGTAATTGATGCCTATACATTATCAATTTTTCCAATTAATCTTCCATTTCTTATTTGATGGTGTCTTTAGTATAGCAAGATGCCTATTTATGAGTCTTGGGTACCAACTGTGACCATTAGATAAGAACATACATATTTGCCAATGAAGGAATTAAAACTATCAAGGAAACTACAAAATCAATTTGCCCTACAAAAACTAGACTGATCCTATCTTGCCTATACAGCTCAACCTTTCTTTAGCTCTAATTTTATTTAACTTTTTACCATTTCTTCTTCAGATTAGTGACTTAGCTAGTATTGTTTTTTTATCTGTGTTTGAAATATTTTAATAACAAACTAATTAAAAGTTAACTCAGATATCTACTATATTTATGCAATGTTATGATAATAAAATCTAAAAAACTCGCTAGTTATTTAACAAAATTTACAATTTTATTGGATAGCCATCATAATTTCACTAAGGGATAATCTTGCTTTATAAATCTTTTGACATTCTTTAAAAAAGTTGCTGCACATGTAGATGAAGGTAAAAATGTAGATTTAGTGTGTCTGGATTTTCAGAAAGCATTTGATATGGTGCTACATGAAAGGTTTTAAAAAATAAATCTACAGATATGGAAGACAAGTTAGCAAACTGGACAGAAAACTGGCTGGATGGAAGAAAGTGGAAGGTTGTTATAAATGAAATTCAATCTAACTGGACTAATGTCACATTTGGGATGCCTAAGGGATCAGTCTGAGAATCTTTACTCTTTTCAATTTACTTCAATGACACAGAAGTAGAAATGGTTAATAAATTACTTAAATTTGCTGATAATATAATAATACATTTAATCATACACTGATGTTGAGAAAACCCACTTGTAGACAAATATATATGCAAAAATGGCTCTTTTGGGTTGAGAAAATATTTTATGTAGAAGAGTGAACAATGTTTCGACCTTCTTCGGTCATTGTCAGATTCACAAAGAAAGAAAGAGGTAACTGACTGGAAGCTGACCACATGTTTGGAAGGGGTTGTGTAACTGAGTGTTGGAATGTAGAGGGTGGTGTTAGATGTTTGAATATATAATTTTATTTTATTATATTTAATATAGGTATAAAGGCATTCCTTTATATTGGTTTATTTTAAGTTTAAGTTGTTGTATAAGTAAGGCTTCTTTAATTTTGTTTGTTTATGTTTGTTTCTTTATTTAATATTTGAGTGTTTTCTATGGTTATGTTGTGTTTATTTGACTTGCAGTGTTCAAAAACGTGTGAAGGTGACCTTTTATGTTCTTTGAATCTGGTTTCCATTTTTCTACTTGTTTCTCCAATATAGAAGTCGTGGCAGTTATCACATTGTATTGTATAAATAATGTTGGTGTGGTGTTTGTTAGTGTAGTTTTTACATAGTATAGACCTCAGTTTTGTGCCTGGTTTTTGAATAAATTTGGTAATAACTGGAATGTCATATTTTGTTACTAGTTTTTGCCAAATGTTGGTTATTTATCTGCTGATGTCAGGAATATATGGTATGCAGCAGTATATGGTTTCGTGATTTTTTGATTCGTGAGATATATTTACTTTTGTTGGTTGATTTTGTTTTCTGTCTAGGTGTGTGCATATAATGTTTTCTACGGTTTGTGGAGGAAACTTATTGATGTTGATGACGTATTGTTTAATTTGTCTCACCAGATAAAATTAACGATGAATTAGACAAAATAGAACAATACATCATCAACATCAAGAAGTTTCCTTCACAAACCGTAGAAAGCCTTTAGGCTTTATATTTTTGCACTCCTAGTTCGGCCTTATTATTACCCAAGCAGAAATTTTATTCGAATTCATTTACTTCTCTTACAAATTAAAATATGTAAATCAATATATTAACAACATGCGTAAACTAACCTCAGAAAAAAATTGTTGGGTTTGTCGATTAGGAATATCCGGAACATCCAGAAATCCTCCTTTCTGCGCCATAATGCAATGTGAGAAAACTGCTCGAATACGACATCAGGTAACAGTAAAAATTTTAAAAATCAAATCAAATATTCGCCCATTTGCACTTCGAACATCCATACAAAAATTCGTACGATGATTATTTAAGGCACAATTTTATAAATATGGAATCTTACGTCATTAAACCGTATAATTTATTTAATATACTAATTTTCATTCATACTCTTGGGAGCTGTATTTTCAATGTTATAATTTAGTCGTTTGCTAGAGGGAGTAGCTAACTGTTACGATATATTTAATCGAGAAACTTTAGCTAATATCCAGAAAACAAGTACGTTAGATATAAAACGAGTAATCAATTTCAGAGGTTATTAAATAATGAATTGGAATTAAACAAAATATTTAGTAAGTGACTTATTTCATTATTATTTATAACAGGTTAATAAACTGATTATTGGTGAAATTCTGCGAGTGTAAGCAAATTATTTAAAAGCCGAAATGGCGCTCTGTTTTGTGGGCACAGATGTTTTACAGCAAGTGCCGTCACTTATTGACTGTAAATTTCAACAATAGGCAGAAAAAGAGACCACTTATTTTAAAATATTATATTTAAACAAGTCAAACGTATATCCAAATGTTCGTTAAATTGTTGATTATCACAGTTGTAATCAGAGCTTTAAATAATTGTTTTTTTTTCGTCAAGGTCCATGCAAGTATAGTTCGATAATAATTGACAAGACAAATTATTATTATCTTCTCTGTTATTACAGTATAATCAGACTACGTGATAATTTCACTTTAAAAATCGCTACCATATGCTATTTATTGTTAAACTCACAATCAAACAGTTCAGATCTAAATAATAACCTTTCGACGCGTATCTGTATCTCAACAGGAGTGTAGAATATTTCATGCAATACTAGATATTTTGAGACAATACTTCACAATTAAAACAATAAGAACATTTCTAATATGATGACGTAACAATATAACAATCGCTAAGTATAACAATCGAAGGTAAACGCTATACAACATATGATTCATAAACAAAAATATATACAAACTTGCCATAAACTCGCACTTCTAAAAAATAACCAATTTTGACACCTGCACTACATAAAGTAACTAAATCGTAACGCTCGCATTAAATTTAAACTGAAACAACTGTGCATAACTAATAGTTAAAAGTAGTTATGAGTAATAAGAAGCTTCGATAATATAACTATAAAGTGATTGAGGGTTTGAGATTTAAGCATTTTTATAGGTTTTAACTTCTTACAAGGAAGAAGCTGTGAATTTTGCTAATCTTAAATCCATTGAAAATTATCCACTACACGAAGTGTGTGGTTTGCGAAATTACCCAGTATACGATATACAAGTTAAACCTTCGATGCTTCTTACAAAAGAGAATAAAACGCTTACGTGAAACTGATTGCAAGAACAAATGAATGTTTGTTCTTTTTTCCACCAAAAGAAAAAGACTGGCACATGATGACTAAAGTACAGTAATATGTAGTTTTGCTGCTTTAGCAGCTAATCCAGCCTTTGACATGTAATCAACTAGAGATTAAGTAAGTTGATAAAAGTAGGTCTAGAATATCTAGAAAAATTCTAGATACTGACATCAAGAATCTGGTAAGTTAGGGAAGTATTGAGAGACGAGAGTAGATTATAAATATTTGAACAAACAAAGCATTGAATTAATTTTTAGTCGGTGTGCATTTCTCATTACTGTAATCTATACGACCGGTTAACCTGATCAAGTAATCATTTTAAAGTAATCACTCATTTCTATAAATTACTTTACTAAACTATGCACTTTACCTTACATGCATGTGTATATTATTAAAAGAAAACTTTGCATTAGTGCTCTCCAAAACTGGCAGCATATAATTGACGTAAATTATATGCGTGGTAAAACATAGAGCAGTATTATTTCTATTCTTAAACTGAATAATATTTACAAGTATGTATTTTCAAATAACAATAAATCATATTATTTAATATTATTACTCTAAAGTTAAATCAAAACACATTAGTGTTTTTCATACTAACAGAATATTTTTGGGGTGAGTGGTGCAGTGATAATAAAATAACATTATTCGGAGAAAGTGTATAGTGTAAATACAAATAAACACTTTAATTAAATTTAACAAGAACAATTAAAATCACATATCCTTAAAATATCATTTGGATTGCCTTTTTAAACTGAACTTGTTTGGTAGAATTGGAATCAACGATACCTTCTTGGAATGTGGATGGAAACGGTTTGGTTGTTTTCAATTTCGCGCAAAGCTATACCAAAGCTATCTGCGTTCGCTGTCCCCAATTTACCAGTAATAGTCTAGACTCTAGAGCAGGGGTCACCAAACTTTTTTCACAGGGAGCCAGATTACTTGGGGAATGAGAAGCGCGGGCCGCATGATCATTATGTTCAATACTCATAAGCTAGAACGAAAGTTCTCTGTAAAAGATTTAACACTAAGTTTAGGATGCCACATTACCATGTGGGAGTAGCATGTAATACACACATATAATAAAAAACAAACAGAAATACAACCAACATTTTTATTTATCAAAAGGTTATCAAAGAAGGTGACATTACCAAAAACAATTGTCACGTCCCACATAGTGAATACATATCTAGATTTCACTAAGCCGCAAAAAAGTTAGTGAGATTTATGAAATTGGTATTTGGCTTTCAAAATATCTTCAATGTTCGATTTTGAATTGCTGCATCCAATCATTAGAATTGCTTTCAAATGTTCATCATTCAACCTTGATCAATGTACCGACTTCACATATTTCAATTTTGAAAATGCTTTTTCACAGACATAAGTTGTTCCGAACACTGATGCCATACCAGATGCGAACTGCTTCAGCCTTGGAAAATCATCTTTAGGTATGCAGCTGTAAAATTTAATAAGTTGCCACTCTCTGTGTTTTGCTTTCAACAAGTCATTTCTTTGCAAATCGATGATCTCCAGCTGAAGTTCCACTGGCACGTCATCAATGACGCAATCAAAAGGATTCTGAAAAAAGAGAATGTCACTTTCGATTCTGTCGACATCCGAAAATCTCTCTAAAATGCTTATTTAAATCACCAATAATCTTTTTCCGAAACTCCAGGTTGACATCTTCTGTGATTCCAGCATGAAACTCACTGAAACACTGAAAATGAGAGAGGTTTCCTCCTTCCAAATGTACGTCAAACAAGGACAGCTTTTTCCGAAAACCTTTAATGATGCTATAGAGATCACAGACAAGGTTATTCTTCCCCTGAAGTTTCAAGTTCAATTCATTCATGTGGAATGTGATGTCAACCAAAAATGACAACTTTGACTACCAGCTTGGATCCGACAGAAGTGGATCGGCTCTATTGTTCTCGATAAAAAATATATCTGTTTCTCTTCTCAGCTTATAAAAACGAGACAAGACTTTACCGCAGCTGAGCCACCTCACCGCCGTCTGATAAGGCAAGTCACAGAAATCCGAATCAGTTTATTCAAGAAATGTCTTGAACTGGCAATGATTAAGTGCATGACCCCGAATGAAGTTCACTGCAGAAATGACTGGTTTAAGTATGCAAAAAATATCTAAGTCTTTTCCACAGAGTGCTTGCTGATGTATAATGCAGTGTATGAACAGAGCGCTGGGGAGTTGAAGATCTTCAAACTGTTTCCTGATCAGCCCCACCAGACCCTTCTTTACTCCAGCCATATTTTTTCCTCCATCAACTGTTACACCTCTAAACTGATTCCACTGAAGGTTATAGTCTTGCAAAGTTTTATGCACTTCCATGAAAATGTTTTCTCCAGTTGTTCTTCCGTGCATGCTGCAAACTGATGCCAACTCTTCCGTGATCTGAAAGTCCAAATTAACTCCACGAATGAACACGAGAAGTTGTGACGTACTCGAGAGATCAGTTGATTCATCCAGTGCCAGAGAATACCATAGGAAGTTTCTAGTTTTTGGCATATCTGTAATGCGATGTTCTCTCCAAGTTCTGCTCTCCGTACAACTGAAGTTGCTGAAAGGCTGATACTTTCAAAGAAATTTGCTTTTTCAGAACACAGCTCATTTGCTAATTCCATCATATACTCTTTGATGAAATTGCCGTCAGTAAAAGGTTTCCTCGGTCTGCCATCCTGTGCACTATTTTGTAACTTGTACGAGTGACAGATTCATTTTCAGCAAACTTTCTCGTGAAGAGATTCTTTTGAGATTCAAAACATCTATCAACATATATGAAATTTTCAGGAAAGTTCCGTTCTGAGAAATTTGAATCCATGAAACGTGTTTTTGAGATGCCGAAGATTGTACTCTTTCAAAATGGCAACACTTTCGGTGCATATCACACAAGTAACTTTCTGGTTTTTTGTTTCCACAAAGAAGTACTTTTCTGCCCATTCTTCATAGAAAGCACGACACTCAGTGTCCACTTTTCTTCTTTTAAAAGCAGCCATAACGATGGGTGAAAAAAAAAAAACAGTATCTGAAAATGAAAAACACAGAACGCTGTGAAAAAAGTATTGTACTGGTCCAAGAACGCACAAACAAAATATATTGAAACGTACGTTTGCCACGACACTTACCTAAGAACGAGTTACGAAAAGCGCATAACCCGACTACTAAGAGAAATGAGCTTGCTGAAGCGGATATCCTAGGCCACTGAATTTACAAGACGAGTCTATACTTGTTTTCGAAATCCTTATGCTTTCATTGATACGTGCCTCGATATGAATAAACGGGCAGCAAGGACGAAAGAAAAATTTTCCTATTGGTTTAAAATACGCGTGACAGCCTTGTTTCTTTTTATCATAACGTCTTGTGTTTGCGAGCTTAAAGCGACCATCGGTATGATTTATTTTGTTATGACAGTCGGACATTTGTTGAAATGTCACTTTTTTATTTCCAAGCGGCTAGCTGCTGTCGGGCCGGACAAAATGACCTCGAGAGCCGTGGTTTGGTGATCGCTGCTCTGGAGGAAAGACAGCTAGCCAACACCGTCCAGTTCGAACTCTTGGGTTGCGTGGTTTGTCCACTACATTATATTACACGGCCCGGCACGGCCAGGTGGTTAGGGCACTCGGCTCATAATCTGAAAGTCACAGATTCAAATCTCCTTCACACCATACACGCTTGCTCTTTCAGCCATTGGGAAGTTATAAGTGACGGTCAATCCCACTATTCGTTGGTAAAAAGAATAGCACAAGAGTTGGCAGTGGGTGGTAATGACTAGCTGTCTTCCCTCTTCGCAGGTAAAAAGATAGCTTATAAGCGGCGTGAGGTCAACCAAGCTTGCTCGGCTGAGTAAGATGTAACGATATTAACTTAGAACTAATTTGCTCGTTGTAGACCTGGATCGCCGATAAAATATTCGGTCCTAAACCGGATAGAGGACTCAGTACAGTTTGTAAAACACTAGTATATAAACCAACATTTCTAATAACTGTTATTATAAATTGTTATTATTTGTATTTTAAAATACATTTGTATTAAGAAAGAAAATTGTGTGTATAAATCTTGTTGGCAAATATTACAAATTCGTTACTATCGACATTTAATTACTTTAAATTCAAATTCGAATTTCCGGTTATTCGAAATTGTAATACGTTAACATACATAATAAATCGGAGACTCGTCCAGGATAAATTATAAGTAACAAATGATAGACTATAGAGGGAAGACAGTCAACATCTACCACTGCTTAGTCTTTACCAACGAACAAACAGTAATATTAATTATCACAATGTAGAATAACCAATTTTTGGCGATGACTCGCAATGCTGCGACCAACAGAATGCGGGTCAAACTAAAAGTACAATTCATGAAAACTACACAATGAAATGGGACCGATTATTACAAATGTTTTTTTTTCTCCCAATTACGGAACAGTATTTACAAGTTAGATACCTCGCTAAGAATGTGGAACATTTTCCATTCACACATTTACCTCTTTTTATAACAATTTCAAATCGACTTACCTTTTATCATTCCTATTTCAATTGAAAAGTATCCACTTTATATTTGTTTACCATATTCACAGAGAATTTATTTATCCTTTTATAAAATGAAAGCTGATACCAAATTCTAGATCACGTATGACGGGGCAGGTATCTGTGCGATTCCCTTAAGCCAAGCAGATAGTTGGTCTTTTTCTTTTCGAAAACAGATATGCAGTTTAAAAACAGAAAGAACAAAAAAAATTTATTTTCAGTTATTCATTTAGTGATTTATTTTAAAATGTTATTGATATCATGATATGTCATATGAAAATGCATCTTACTGACATGTTAAAAAAAAAAAGAAGTCATTTTTTCCCTTTTATTGTTATTTAATATTTTTCTCACATATTTAAGTTTCAGCTTAGGTGGGGAGGCAGTGATATGTCTACTAACCGAAAATGTTAAAATCCGGGATTTAATTCCCTCGCTGACACGGCAGTAAGTTTAATGTGGTTTTGCTCCAAAACAAATAAAACGCTAGTAGAAAAGCTCTAACTTTTGATTAAAATGAATTAAATATCATTTGGGTAACACTAGACTTGTTTTTTCAGATTTTTAAATTAACCTGTGTCTGTGGTCTGCAAAATACACCATCTCATTAGACCAGGGGTGTGCAACAGGCGGCCCGCGGGCCACAACCCGGCCCGCCAAGCCATTTAGTGTGGCCCTAGTTGTTGTAATCTAACCATGTGGCCTGATCTGTAATCCAACGCAAATGGAATATTTTTAAAAGCATCGATCCTACGGGATTCCCAGGCTTCGACTCGACAAACTTCTAAAATTATCTTTGCTAGAGAGGAGCAGGCCGAATTCGATTGGTCGGACTCCTTAGGGCATGAATAGGTGACGTGCACTAGCACTATTGTCTACGACTCAACGTCATGTCCTGAACCTCGCCTTCGCCCGCTGGCGACAATTTTCCCTAACCTCTGCTGTCCGTCATTCATTATTGGTGAAAATTTTATTACCTTTTACAGTTACTACAAGAGATTGAAGGTAAATTGATTATTATTTAGCATATTGTTGTGACTTTACTGAATTTATTAAAATTTTTGCTTTCAGATGCATCTGATTCTATGTACAGTGTGACCTCGTTATTCGCGGGGTTACGTTCTTTACCCTCCGCGAATAGCGAAAAACCGCAAATATTGGACGCAGTTTTAAAACGTATATGTATGCGATTATATACTATATGAAATGCTTCCCAAACACTAATGATACTTATACTCATTGATGCAGTAATAATGTAGCAATATTGCATACTGTTATGTATTTCACTAAATTGTACCGTGCGTTACCGGGCTGTGCTTTGCCGTTTGCGTTGTTGGGGAAGCTGAGGCAGTCAGCCAATAGCAGTCCAATCTTGTTTGGTGAAGACGACAATTGATAAAACGGCTTGATTGAGTAAATACAACAGAAATCTCCTCGAAAAGCCCTTTCAGTCTCTGTGACCTACAAAACGCAGTTCGCGCATAACCCGCGAATATGCGGGGCCGCGAATGGCGAACCGCGAATAGGCGAGTTCACACTGTATTTTGCTATTCTCAATTAATTTAAGTACCGGAAGGCTATGATCGGGATGCCAATTTAGAAACATGTGTTTCTGTCCATAAGAGGTTCCATGTGTAAATAAATTCTATGTTTTTTCTACTTTGCTACTTTCGTGAGAATAATTTTTTGTTTTGATTTCAGGGCTAGTAAAATGTCAGCAGTTAAGAAACGAAAAATTAATGATGAGGGAAGGTTATTCAACAGTGAATGGTGCACAAAATATCTTGTTGTCCCACATAATCAAGGTGTTGTCTGCCTCGTCTGTCAAACTACAATTGCAGTCATGAAAGAGTACAATATTAAGCGACATTACGCAACTAAGCACTCCTCCCAGTTTGATGAAATTGTTGGACAGGCACGAAAGGACAAAATTGAACATTTAAAACATCCATTGAAAAGCAACAAGGTGTTTTACCACTTTCAAGAAAAATTCAGAACTGGTGACAAAACTGAGTTTTAAGCTTTGTGAATGTATGGCAGAAAAGGGAAAGCCTTTCAGTGATGGAGAATTTATTAAAAATTGTTTAACAATATTCACAGAATATGCATGTCCAGAGGAAAAATATTTGGTGGAGCAAACTAGCCTTTCCCGCTTTACTGTCTCACGCAGGACAAAATATCTTTCAGAGGACACCAAAGAAACTTTGAAAGAGATTGAATTCGTGTGAAGCTTTCAGTCTGGCTTTGGATGAAAGCACTGATATCAATGACACATCCCAACTTGTCATTTTCATCAGAGCTGTTACTGCAGGCTTTGATGTTTTCGAAGAGTTTTTAGATATGGCAAGCCTTTCCTCCACAACCACAGGACAGGATATTTGTGAACAAGTGCTTAAGGTTGTAGAAAAGTTTGAACTGAATCCTTATAAATTATGTGGTGTTACAACAGATGGTGCTCCTTCCATGACAGGTGGGACAAATGGATTCACCAAGAAATTTCTAACTGCAATTGGAGCACAAGACGTAGTTGTAAGCCATTGCATTATTCACCAAGAGAGCTTGTGCACCAAAGTTCTGGATTTTGCAGAAGTCATGAAAAATGTCGTCCAATGCGTAAATTATATTCGAACACGAGGATTAAATCATCGACAATTTAAAACTTTTTTAGATGAGCTGGACAGTGAGTATTCAGATGTTTTGTACTTCTCTGCTGTACGTTGGCTTAGTAGAGCTGCTACTTTGAAGAGATTCTGGAATCTGCGAGAGGAGATTAAGTTCATCATGGAGAGCAAACGTCAGAATGTGGACTTCTTGAGCAATGAGAACTGGCTGAATGACTTAGCATTCCTCACAGACATTACACAGCATCTGTCTGATTTAAACTTAAAACTACAAGGGAAAAGTCAACTTGTGAATAAGTTGTTTGAGCATATTTGTGCTTTTGAGAAGAAATTGGAACTTTTCAGGTTCAGTTGAGAAGAGCCATATTGACCCATTTTACATGTCTTGCAACCAGGAAACTGGAATTTCCTAATCTGGATTGCACCAAATATGGAACCAGTGTACAAAAGCTGCGTGATGAGTTTGCAAACAGATTTCCAGATTTCAGACAAACTGAAATTAGATTGAAATTGTTCGCTCAACCTTTTGATTTGACAGTGGAAGACAGTCCTGATGATTGCCAAATGGAACTCATTGAACTGCAGGCTGACATGGACACTAAAAGGAAATTCTCTGAAAACAGTTTGCTAGACTTTTACAAACTCTGTGTATGTGAAAAGTTTCCCAATTTGTCCCGTCATGCACAAAGAATTGCCTCCCTTTTTGGTAGCACCTACTGCTGTGAGCAATTTTTCTCCAAAATGAAGCTCATCAAAACCAAATGTAGAAGTCAGCTGACTGATGAACATTTGACCAGTCAGTTAAGAGTGGCAACCACTTCTGTCAAAGCTGATATTGACAAGCTCTGCAAGGACTCTAAATTTCAAGTTTCGCACTAAAATGATCACTCATGCAAAAATATAAAATATTATTGCTTGCATTTTGAGAATTTTTTTTAATTTATTGTGCATGTACACGAATAAGCTTGTTTTTTAAGTGGCCCCGCTTGATTGATGAAGTTGGTTATATGGCCCACCGACGAAAAATGTTGCACACCCCTGCATTAGACCATCAAATTATGCGATTTCTAATAACACTTCATACACATAGAAGTTGGGCTGAGATTCTTTTCCTGTCTGAAGCGAGTGAAAATGTATGCTGGAATTCTCCGAGCCATAAAGGATTAGATGGATTGGTAAACGTTTCTAACTGAGGTAAGCAGAACTATTGATTTATACACACAAACCATACGTATTTTCGAAAATGTTGGATTTACTTTTCAAAGATCATCACGTTGTCAAAAACATGTTTAGAATACAATTTTCAACTTGTGTATGTAATTTGCTTATAGCAAAGCCACATCGGGCTATCTGCTGAGTCCACCAAGGGGAATCGAATCCCTGATTTTAGCGTTGAAAATCCACAGACTTATAGCTGTACCAGCGGGGAACCAATTTTCAACTATTCTAAAATATGCGAGAGATGATAATTGAAAACATTTTGTAAGGTATTAGACATTAAAAATTGAAAATATTCTCATTAGTGAATTTCACATAAAGCTACACTAGGATTTGCCCCTAATTTAGAAGTGATATACTAGTAGGAATGCAGCTAGTAAAACACCATGTAGCACTAACTCTTGGTCTATGCTTGTCAGATTGAAGAGTATGATCAAACAGTTACTCTTATAATGCAGAAATCTAGATTTCTTTGGAGTGAAGGTATGAACCATGAAACCTTAGCTGACATTCTAATCATTGTGCCATTTTTGACACTACTTCTATGGGTAAAAAGTGATATCAAATGGTAACATTATATAGAAAGCCACTCACATTATTTGTTCAAAAATTTTGTTAAAAGAACTAAGAGTTAAAACCTTTTTAGCCATAATGAAGTTTATTTCTTACATAAAATTCACCCAATCCATGATTCATTTTTCACAGCTTTCAATCCATATTGAAAATAGAATTCCAAAAGCTCTATCTTCTCCTCATTTACAATTTCCATGAGCTACCACTGACTGTTATTAAAAGTCCTCCATTTATAAAATAGAATAACGTTATGTAAAATTAAAAGTAGTAATATGGAAAATTTAAGTTTATAACTTATGAAAATGTTGCCAGTAATACTGTATAAACGTTTATTTTTATTTTGAAAGAATTTAATAACATTTTGATCTTGTATGTTATAGACAACCAAGATGAAATAACGTTTATCAATACCTAATCCTGTCACTCAAAGCTCAGTCTCTTTGTAAGGAATTTGAAAGGCATGTCACAAGAAAATTTTTTAAAAAGTCTTAAGTAATTCATTGTCTCAGCTTTTGTGCATTTTTGTGTGTTAAACCATCACTATAACACAATTACAATATCTAGCACTGGTAATTTTGCAACAAATTTTGAGAAGTTTCTTTATATCAGTGGTAACCACCACATTTTTTTATACGTGGTTTAATATCTTGCTATGCTATACTGTTTGGATTTTTGTTTTTCTCACAAATTGATGACCTCTGGACACAACAGTTAATAAGTAATTCATGTGTAATTACAATAAGGATAAACAAACTGTTTCATAAACTTAAGTAACTATGACAATATTTGTACCACACAAATTTTATTTAGGTTGCACAATACCTATTAATTACACAAATTGATGTGCATATTAAATGAGAAAATTAATTCACAAGGTCAAAAAATGCATGTCAACACTAACACCACTAGCAGTTCAATGGAACTGCACTAAGCATTTGAAAGATATATATGTATGGAAAGAGAGATCCAGGAAGTAAGTTATTTAAATAAAAAAAAATATCTGTCTATTAATTAAAAAACTGATCACACTGACACAAATATGGAACAAATTTTCATTGAAATTCATAATCACATGACACACTTACAGAGAACAGAATGTTAAATTAGGGTTATTACAAATATATTTCATTGAACAAACAAGTACTAAATTTGAAGGCAAGCTTACCACTAGGTATGTGAAATTGTTCAGTGTATCATTTAGCTTTACAATGGTTGTAAGATGTTACAAAATTATTTGCATGTCTTTTGAATTAAGCACAAAGCTACACAAGGAGCTATTTGTGCTGTGCCCACCATGGGTATTGAAACCCGGTTTTTAGCATTGTAAGTCTGCAGACATACTGCTGATCCACTGGGAAGGCCATTATTTCTATAGAATGTGACCTTTTTCTTTGCTTTCATGGCTTTGATTGCTAACATATGGATTAAATACAGAAAAGTAGAAAAAAAATTTACACTATTTTAAAATAGTGAAAAAATGCATAATATAATACTCATACTATAACTTTATTAAAAGTTTAAGGAGGTTTAATATAATGATAGTCCATAGCTATCATTTACTTATTTTGTTTTAGTTGATTCAATGGTTTGTAAAATGCAATATTTTTCTCATGATATTACTTATACAAATTAAAGCTAAAGTCCTTTTTCACAATAGCATTTTGTTAGTTCTTGTTCAGTTATTTGACAATAGAAACTGCTGGAAATGTTACCAATGTTCATTTCTTAAAATATCTGCTCAAACATACAAAATTTAATAAATTTTCCCTAAATTCAACATGGAGTATGACAAAAATCATTACCAACAGTTTATCTATTCTAAATGTTCTTAAACAAGTAAATATATTATAAATGTTTTGTTCTTTAAAAAATTTCAAACATTCTAAATAATGACATATCAATATACCAAAATAGTGTAAGAAATTAGTAGAAATAATTTGCATGTTAGAAAGGTACTAAAAATATACAACTCCTCAAAAAATCCATTGTCTCTAGTTGTGAATAAAAATTGTCTTAATGTTATTAACATTTTAAAGAAATATATACAAATAATTTTTGTCTAAGGTATCACAAAACATAATTAGATACAATACACAAAACAATGGTGAAACACAAGAATATGATTTTTGTTTTGTACAGTAAACTACTTGTTTGTTAAATAAAGAACAGAGAAAATAACTTAATGGAAAAAGAAAAAAATTTGAGAAGGCACTTCACTGAAATAAATACTCCTAAATGTTTTGGCACACATTTTAGATGCTACCAAAACGTACAGCAGCCTCAAAACTAAACACCGATAAAAAAACAACAAATATTAATACTATCCATAACTTAAGAAAATTGTTCAAGTACCTGTGTATTCTATTTTTATACATACACGTTGTAAATACTGTAAAATGTTTAGCTATAGTATTAAAACAAATTACATGTAATGATAAAACCCAAAACTAATGAATCCTAAAAGAATGAAGTAAATCTTTCTCTCATACCATTGTAAAGAGTACTCTTGGTTAAACTACAAACTTCAGGTAAGTGATAAAACAAAATACTAAATTAAAAGTCAGCTATATTTCTGTGACAAAATTTTCAAGGCCTACTTAAAGACATCAAGTTGATCAGTTGATAAATGATACACTGAATGGAGTAAGATTCTATAAATGGGCAGATCAGCAAATCAGTACAAAAAAGAAGCTTTTGTCATTGTAATATGATTGTAGTAATACATTTTAAAATTGAGTATTTTCAAAAAAAATATATACTTTTAAACTTTTTATTTAAAAAACTGCAGGAACAATGCAGTAGATGACATTCAGAACAAGATCCAGAAATGTCCTCATTTCTAAGCATAAAGAGAAATATCAAATAGAGGCCTTTTTTTTCAATTTCTGCACTAGTTAGTTAAACTACAGAAGTGTGAACAGTGGTGGGTTACAATTTGAACACCTTTGGGATTAACCCATAATTCTATGTCAAGTATAAAGTAATGTTAAATTATCAACTGTATAGTTTAAATTTTATTACTTTTAATACAATATCAATTAACAACTGTGTATCTACTTTTGGGCCATCTTGTGTGTGTGTGTGTGTATATATACCTTATTTAGAAATCAATCATTTTTTTATTCTGTCTGGTAAAAGTAGGGTTTAGTTTCCATAATTATAGATAATATTATAACACTAAGTCCCAAAACTACAGTGCTGAAAATATTACTAACAGAGTATATCCACTATTGATTACTAAATGCATTATAATCAGTTTTATGTTTATGTTACTGTATATTTCTAGTTAGAAATTTATATGAAATAAGCTGCACTCATTTTTTATTTCTGATCTACACAGCTGGCTTGCTTGGTTCCAAAGTCAGTGGTAATGACTACTTAACTCACAGTTTTAATCTAACAAAACAAAGCCATATCTGGTCATGGCAAACCAAAATGTCTTATTAGAAGTTTTCATTCACCATACAAATAGAAAACCAATTGAATCACAGTGCAAACATTATTCATCTTGCCAGTGAAATATGTTGAACGTAATAAAAAATGCTTATCACACTTTTGCCTTATGCATTCCACAATTACAAAAAAGATAATCCAAGATACTAGTTATATTACCATTATGATTTTAACTAATTCCAGAGTAGAATATATGTATTAAGTTTGATGACAATGATGAGAGTAAATCAAGTGGAAATATATTATCACTTCTCACAAAAAAGGATGCTGTCCAGTATTAAAAGCCTACATCAAGTTGGTACTACTGGATTCCCCAATAGAGTGGTGCCTTACTAGGAGATTGTTGAAAATCTAAAATCACTATGTATGTATATAATAAAATTTCTGCCACAAGCTTCAACTAATGTATAAACTGCAAAGCAGTAAGTATGTAGAAGAAAACCTTTTATCAGTGTTGAAAGTTACGTTTCTGGCTGAAGATCTATGTCTGCCTCAAATAAACTCTACTGTTTTTTATTGCGAATATTATTCAATCCTTTGGTGAAGTGGAAAAAATCATCAGTTTTATGATGACTTCTCCTCAGCCAGTCTTATTCAATTGTCAACACAAATCAATCAGTTTATCAGTTTCAAAACATTTTGGAGCTGACAGCATACAGGAAATGTTCAAGACTGAATACCTACAGTTTCTGTACTTTGGATGTACAACTAATTGAATGCAATGTGAAGAGTATAGATATATTCTCCTCACATTTGCACAATGGCCAAGGAATTGATTTTCTTAAAAACAAAAAAGTGCTGATAACCATTCTGAACCATAAAAAATTTCCACTATTCATTCTGCTAACACTTATTAACCTCTTGCAACTTGAAGGATTTGGGTTTATAAGAAGTAAAGATGTGTGTTAACTACTATGGAAAGTTAACATTTATTTAACAGTTTTTGAGCTGAACTGATAGGATTATTTGTAAGAGAAGGTATGTAGCTTGGGAAATAAGGTATGTGAAAATTTATCAATGGAAATTTCTCTTCTTTTTGAAGGTGCTTCCTGCTTTTAATATCTTACCATGTATATCTCCTTTGGGGTAATAACTCTCCTCAGGGCTACAGTTATAATGAAGTATTCTTTAAAGATCTTTCCAGTTTCATCTAAACCTAGTTTACCATGGTCCAGAAAGTAACCAAAGGCCTACCTCGCAGTGAAAATGAGGAGAATTATCGACCTAATTATTGATACATGGGATCATAACTCTGATTCAAAAAAACATCACACCTGCAAACTCATTGAAGAAATAATGAATGAAAAAGTTGAGTAAATAAGCAGCCAACAAGAAAAATACAAGCTCTGCATCACCAACCACTGTAGATAAAACTCAACAATATGTCCAACTGGAAAATTCACTAGCTACAACACTGTCCAACACAGTCAAGGTTTTATCATCACCACCACCAGCAATAGTAATTATTGATGATATCTCTGTTACATTTCTTCATCCAGGGATTGTAAGAGAACTCAAGCATCAATTTCTCAACATTGCCTTCATGCATGTCAAGAGACTTCCTAGAGATGGAATCTGTGCAAAGTGCATCCCCCCCCTCACAGTTATGCTGTCTTTCTAAACCCCTGACTGCAAAATGCCTTCAAAGTAAACCAAAATCTATTCATGCATTGCTGGTGGACACATTCCTTTGAAGGAGATCATAATCAGAGTCTTGAACATGAACAAAACTACAGGACAAGTAATACAGCCAACGAGCAGACCAACTAGTCACACTGGAGTAACACAGTCCATGTCAAAATCAAATACTTGGCCTGACAACATCAAGCCAACAACATGACCAAAAAACTACCTATGAAAATCACCAAGTTAGCAACAGCAGAAACCAAAATAGACACAGATGACCTCTATGCCAGAATTAAAGCCTTCATAATGGACATTATTCTTATACATCTCAAGAATCATGTATAAAAGAAGCTTCCATACCAAGCTACAAATTCTAGATGGCCACATCTTACTACATTGGATATGACACATTCCACCTCATTTTTCCTTATGCAGGTGATCAACAGTGAAGCAGGTTTATTGGGACACTTTCTGTAAATCAACTGGCAATGCAAAATCAAACTCATCAATACTTTGAAAAATAATTCAACAAAGTTTGCAATGATGAGTTAACCTGCACTATTTAAAACATTCAGTTCATTGATACAGAAGCCCATACATATCCTGAAAAGGTAGATACTTTTGTGTCATTTTATGAGCAATAATTTTAAACTCCATACAATGAAACATTTGAGAATTATCACTTTTCACATATTAATAATTGCATTAACAACACCACCACCAACATCTACAGCCTATTGTTCTATATTGACTCACCACATGTACAGTAAAATAATTATAATTTCCACCATATAAATATGACTGAAGTTAAACTTACTATCAAAGAACTTACTACTGGTGAGGACAGCATAATTAACATTATTGTCAAAAACCTCTCAGACAAGACTCTCACACCTACTTACAGTAAATCCCTGCATTATGGATACCATCCATTATCAAGGAAGTTGCTAACAAAGTCCCTTCTAAAACCAGACAGACCTTCTCTTTACCTAATAGGTACCACTTGATAAGCTTACTAAACTTACTAAGTGAATTGATGGAAAAAATGATTCTTTCTCATTGCATACTTCATTATCTTGAATCTAAAAACAACCTGAATAAATTGCAAAATGAAAGCAGGAAAGGTATACAAACTATGAATCATTTAATTTGTCTTACTAAATCTGCATTTACAGGTTTTAATAATCATCACACAACTATAGCTGCATTCCTTGATGTCAAACTAGCCTTTGACAGTGTCTAAGACAAGTCACTAAGATATTAATTACCCTCTAATAACATATCTATCACAATAATCTGTTGTATATTATGCTTTCTAATCAAAAGAAAAGTTAAAATTAACAACTCTGTGTCTGATCAATTGTCCATATGGGCAAGTATTCCACAAGGACCCTGATGCAGTCCACTATCAAATAATTTATCCATGAATTATATACCTTGCACACTTGCCTCTCAATATGCTGATGATGCAGCAGTATAGTTCCTCATGTGACACTTTTACCACAGCCAAGATAAACCCAAAACTTCTAAATCAAATTATTTGTATGTGCAGCAAATGGAGGGTCATGCCAAACCCTCAAGCTATTGCATTTCACCAGCAGATAATGAAACACAAAAAGAGACTGTAAAATTAAATTAAAACTTTACAATTCCTGGATTAAATGTGCTAACAAATTCAAACTTCTTTGCATAATCTTTAACAATAAACTCAGATGGATAGCTATTTTGCAGAAATTATGAATAAAACAAGTAAAAAGATTTCTTACCTCTGCTGTACTGCAGGTACAACAAAGGGTGCAGTTCAGATACCATAATAACCATATATAATGTGTGTACACACACAGAGATATATGCAGATATGCAGTATCATGTAATTACAGAATGAGCTCTAAAACAGAAAAAAAACCCAACAAAGCCACCAAAATTCCCTTCTGTCTTCTGATTTACATCCAAGAAAAATACCTTTACAGACTAACAGATATCCACACAATGTTTTCTCTTTCAAACTTACCCCAAAATTTTATAATAAAGCACTTAAAAGAAGTGCATAGACTAAAAAATTTTCTACTTTTGTAGCCACCCCTGAAGCCCGAGTTAAATACATTTTTCCCTTTAATGCTATTAAAAACCACTATATAATATTACTCACTTCCCAGTTGATGTTAGATCACATACCATTAACATCTGTCACCTGTCAAATGTTTAACTTGCAAGGTTGTTGTAACTATCAATATTTTCTTCTCCCTTCAGGTTTGTATTGGACGAGTCACATAGAATATTGCCTGACTCAGGAAAGTGGGTTTTCTCCGAGTACTCCACCACTCCCAGCTAAGTTCAAGAGGGCATTAGATCATTTGTTTGTATTACTTGTACATCACATTAATAATATCTGTAAATTAATCAAAGTAATCATGACTGTGTTTTTTTATTAACATTACTGTTATTACTTTATTCAATTTTCTCCAACCTTTAGCTTTTAACCAAGCTACAACATCAAAGTGTAGTAAACTGACAAATGATGAAGAACCTGAATTATATGATTGTGTGTCAACACAACTTCACATGGTCTTGACTTAGTTGCTCTCTTTCCTCGTCTCAGCAACAATGGTTTCTTCACTGCTTTTCTCCAGGAAAGATCTTTGAAACCACATGTCACTGAAGTTTCATTTGCCATTTTTGTAGTTTATATGTAATTTCCTGTTTGAAGTAAACAAACTGTTGTTTCTGAGTGTTCCTGTAAGCCTTTCGAGCCCTAAAAAATTTAGGTATGAGGCTCAGATGACTTCTAAACAAAAATAATTGCTAAGGACTTGGATGGATATTGTCCATTAAGTGACCCAAGGATTTTAAATCATGCAAGGAGATTCTTCAATCACCTGCCACAGAAGAGGTAGTTTCTGGTTGCTGTACTCATACAATTGCTAAAAATGTGTCTTAGATTTGAAACTGACAATTTGCACAGTATATTAGTATGTGTATGAATTAACTGAAAGAATGGAAGCAGTTGCATTATTTTCTCCAATGCCAAAGCATTTTTTTGTCAACCATACAACAACACATGCATTGGCAAACAAAAAACAGTTTTCTTATCAAAGCTGAGGAAAAACAAGTCACTAAATAATGATATATACAAGTTATTATCCTAGTCCATAATGCAGTATAAGGTCGATATGGGCCACTAATAGAGAAACAAGAGTGAAGAATTATATTAGCATGCAATATCTTTGAGGTCATAGCCAATTTCAAAGATCATAACATTTAGCAGAATATTCTTACACAGTTAACTGATGTTATAATAAGAAACAGTTTATTTGATTACAAAGTATGTAAAATGCCATTTCTACTGTGGAATATAAAGATCTTTCTCAGCTAATGTAACAGAAAAGCTTATGCTCTCCCTGTATTTTAGCTGTTCTAGTTGAATAGTCTGTCTACCTCTTCCATCACAGCTTATGTTAGAGACTTTGATCCACTTTAAAAAAGCAAGAAACTGATAAAAGATGTACAGAATTGGAAAATTAGTCTTGTATTATAATCTTTTCTGAATGAAAATGATCCAAGAAGACCTAATACAACAACTGTTTGATAAACATTGAGTTCTTACAGGCAAAGAAAAGTAAAAGAAGGAAGGTGAATATAAATAAAAGGGACAAAAGAGTTCAAAATAAATGATGATGATGGAACATACTTGTGCACAAAAAAAGGCAAATATCTGAAGAATTACAAACCTATCTGACTGGTTTAAGAAGTTACTTTGCAAGGTACTCATGGCATGAAAGTAATTTTCAACTTGTCACATTATTAGTGTAGTTTTGAAAATATAATTTAAAAAAGTTGACAATTAGAACAAATATATACACATTTAAGATATATAAACAATGTCATGCTGTTTATAATCTAACTTGAAGTTACAAGTTAAGAAAAAAAAAATCAAATTCTAAAAAGTAGATTGAGGTTACAAGTTTAAAGTATCTTCAGAAACATTTAGGGTGTGAAACCAACAAAAACAATTTTAACTCTAGAAGTCACTAATTATTTCACAAGTCCATTGACCACTTTGTTTAGGCTGGTCAAATATACTCATCCTTAGCTTTTTCTATGCATAAACAAATAAGCAAAGACAACTTTCATTGATTTTGTGATCAAATAATTATCTAGATACCACAAGATTTTCTTAACATAGAAAACTGCTTTTTCTTGCTTATGAAAAACAACAAATTTCTATGTTTTGCAAGTTATGTTTAAAAACTGTTTTCTGAGCAATTAAGCATTATGCTATAAAATTAGGCCTCAGATCTATGTTGAACAATACAAAAATAGATTAAAACAGAAACCTAAATAACAATGGTTACTTTAAGGAGAACAAGTTCCTGTATTCAACAGTATGTAAATGCATTCTGCAGTAAGCTAGACACACATACATGGACACGTACTAAAGCACAGAAATCTCTCTTATCTAGAAAGTAAATTATTTGATCCTGAGGAAAATTGATTTTACCTTAATTAAACTCAGTTAAAAAGGCACTATAAATGGTACTGTAAAAAAAAAAAAAGTTGGAATTATAACATCGCCCAAAACATTAGCTCATAAAAAAACCCAACAAAACTAACAGCCACAACCCTCATCTTCTGGCTGGATAACTGTAGGTGCATCTTTTAAGTCAACATCTACAACTGAGAGAAAAATTAAGGAAATTAAAAATATCTGAAAGATTTCTTCAGCTTAATGTAGTTTTTGACTTTTGAAAAATAATTACTTGTACAACATGAAATTACTTTATACATGTCTATTGCATGAACATCTTCTACACAACTGCTACTTTCATTTTTCAATTAGAAAAAATGGAATTTTTAGAGGAAGACTTATAAATTTACTGGAAGCAAGCATCTAACTACTTCAGATGCAAATAACTTCTACATTTTCCTCAAGATGGCACAGACAACATAAACAGGTGCATTAGACAGTACCATGTACTGCAAAGGGAAGAAGAAAAAACATTTAGTAAGTGAAACATGAATTTTCTTCTAGTATAAAATAATATCTTTAAGTTAAAGCTTTAAAAACTAAAGGATACTATCCTCTTTTACTTTATCTGTGTTTTCACTGCCTGGAAGAGCTGCTGCCACATGTCTGAACAACTATAAACATGCAAACAAGAATAAACTATTTACATAAAAATATGAACCAAAATAGAGTACAATGATGAATTAATTTTATTATTCAGATACAGCACCTGTACCTTCTACTGTTAATGATTTAATATACATTTTAGTTTAAAAAGAATATTTATGTGTAACCACATTAAATTAATTTCAAATAAATGTGCTCATTAATGAAGTTTACAAAGCTTTGTTCTGAAGCCCACATTTTACATACACATTCAAAAATATTGAGTATGTTTGTGAAATCTGTATGTTATCTGTTTGGAAACTCAAGAATAGCTTCTTGATTGCAAATCTAACATTCTGATAGCCACGTTAAAATTTTAAATGTAGAATGAAAAGAGTATATGTTCAGTCACTAATATTTTTTTTTTGCAACCTGTAGAAGTATGTAATATTAGGTACAGCCAAAAAGGTATTTTAACCTATATAAATACAATAATACACCATTTTATGGTAATAATTCTTTAGTCTTTACAATTGAGGTACATGCAACACAGAGATTAAATAAATCGATCCTAAAAATGGTTTTTGATACAAATGATTGGTTTCCTAACAAGTTGTAATAAAGGTTAGTCAATATGTAAATAGCTTTCACAAATATCCACTTATGTCAGAATTATATGTCTGGGAAGTATACAACAGCTATGTATCTACCAGTAAATAGTACATGGAAAATTGGTCATGCAACTTTTTTAGATTTCAGTAGTGACAATATTTCATACACAGTTTTTCTTTCTTACAGTCAGCTACCATTATGGTATCATCGGTTTATAATAAGATTAGTCTTTTGTTCACAGCATTAAATTCATTTGTGTAAAACTATTTTTTTTTCTTCTTTGTAAAAATAAAACATTTCTTTTAAGGTCTTTTGCCTAATTTTATTGCTTTCTCCTTTTAAAACTTTTCTTACAATGTAAATAAAGGTATTACATTAGCTAATTGTGCTTTTTTGTATCAATCAGAGAAATATTTACAGTATTAGCTGTTTTGTCAATTACTCGTTTATTAAGCAACAAATTAAACTTTTTAGGTTAGAATTAGAGAAGATAATTTATTTCATAACTATACATCAGGCAAATGGTTTGTTCCTATACTTTAAGAATAGTTTACAAATAACAAAAGAAATAGTTTTAACTGAAACTTGTACCTCATCACATGCTATGTTATACCTGCAAGTTTTTATGAGATTTGTAGCTATTACAATGAAATAAACTGGACAATTCACAACTTATCTGTTTAACTACTGGTGAAATACTCTAATTTATGTGTACATTATATACTGTTACTTTACTTACGAGGTCTGTTAAAAAAATACGCGGACTGACGTCATAAAACAAAATGTACTTTATTTAGAAGTTACAGGTCTGGGACCCCTTCAAAGTACTCTCCTCCCCAATGCACACACTTATCCCAACGGTGTTTCCACTTGTTGAAACAGTCCTGGTACACTTCTTTTGTAATGTCCTCCAGCTCCTTCGTCGCATTTGCCTTAATCTCGGGAATCGTCTCAAATCTTCTTCCTTTCAAGGGTCTTTTGAGTTTGGGGAACAAGAAAAAATCGTAAGGAGCAAGGTCAGGTGAGTAGGGGGTGGGAGGTGGGAAAGAACAGTGATCGAGTGTTTGGCCAAAAACTCACGAGTTCTGAGGGCTGAATTTTGCAGCAACGTGGTGCATCTTCAATTTTTCGGTCAAATCCTCGTAACAAGATCCAACTGATATCCCACACTCTTCAGCAAGCTCCCCTGACAGTCAGACGTTGATTTGCCCACACCAGGGTGTTGATTTTGTTGACGTGTGGGTCATCAATTGACGTGGAAGGACGTTAAGGACGCTCATCATCTTCAATGGACTGTCGACCATCCTTAAAACGTTCATGCCACTTGAAACATGCCGTACGCTTCAAAGCAACATCACTGTAAGCCGTGTTAAGTATAGCAAAAGTTTCAGTCGCAGATTTTCCAGCAAGTCGTTGCTCCTTCAGGTCATTCATTCTGAAATCCGCCAAACGAAAAAATCGCACTTCACTTAAAACCGCGTAGCTAATACACAAATGAAGATATTTGCAATCGGGAAATGGTGTCGTAATCAGCTGATCTGTTCAAACCTAGCAACACCAAGCGGATTCCCCTGGAACCAACTGGAGCCGCGCAATTCAAACAGTCCGCATATTTTTTGAACAGCCCTCGTATTCTGATATTTAAGTCCAAATTTAAATATATTGCATGCATTGATCTTCAATGCAACTGATATCTAATCAATGATATTATAATACTACACTAACCTTGTTGAAAATATTAAAATAACATATTTACTAAACAATTCTGGTGAAGAAAGACCACAACAAATATATTTTACTATAAATGCACCATTTTATTCAGTACTGAGATTCACTGGTATAGCCATAATTAAACAATTCAGGAATACAAGGTAGGTGTACATAGCTACAATACACATTAAACTAACTAATCCTTGAATGACTGAATATTCATGCCAGAAAATAACAACATTTACACTGGTTAAATACTTCCTGTTTCTACAATATCAATTACGCTTGTGCTATTTTTAAAAATCTATGTTGAGAAATAAAATAACTGGTTGCATGTTCTCTGACCTAATTCTGATTAATAAAACAAAGTTGTCTAGTATTTTAAGTTTCTGAACCTGGTTTTTAATAATAACTTTTGTTATATATAACATATTTTTATTGCATATTCTTGAATTTACAAATCTTCTCAATTTACCTTTTTATTTTACACTATAAACAATATATTAATACTTCAAAGCTTCAAATAAAGAAGGTTTGAATTGGCTTACTTGTTTCACATTATATCCTGATTTTGCACTAGTCTCAATAAACAGAATACCAAGTTCTTTGGCTCTCTTTTCACCTTCTTCTGTGGTTACCTCTCTACAGTAAGAAAGTTTGTTAAGTTGGAGTAAAATTTTCTAAATACACATTACCTAATTTTTCAATTACTTTTTTGACACCTATATCATTCCAACTACAATATACTGGAACTTTCTTTTTCTTTTAACTAGGTTTGCAGTTAAATAGGAATTGTGTCCAAATATTCAGTAAAGTTTCTTTAATGTTTATTAATATTCTTCTGTCTGTTACAAAAACTAGAAAATTCCATTAGTAGGGGCAACATATACTCCTTAAAATAATGTAGATAGAATGTTAACAAGCACAGAACTCATTACAATGGACTTTTATATGTTTTTAAAAGTGGTGGAATGTTAATCCAATGTCCCCTATCCAAAATTAGAACAAAACTAATACATACACAAACACTGAAGTGTAATGGTAGCATATTTCATATCGAAGAAACTATTCAGATTAACCTGTGGTTTAGTATACTTGTAGAAGTACAAACTCCCATAAACACTGAAACTTTAAACACACTAAATTACAGTACTGGTAAGGTGTAAAGCTTGTTAACATAGGTTAATGATGTTAGTCATGAAAACATTTAGAAAGTTATTTATTTATAGAAAAAAACTATAAAATTTACAAGTTTTTGTAGAGTCCATGGAAGACAAGATATAATTTCAGTATGCCAAAATACCAACTAGGCTTGTTTTTTTTAACTATTAAAATGAAAACACAGCACAGTAAAAATTGCTTTATGGTAAAAAGAAATGAAATAAAGACTAACCTAAGTTTCCAATATTTACATTTTAAAAATGCTAAAAGATTTTATTTTTCTGGAGTAAACTTAATAATTTAATATTGGCTGTTTAAACAATTTCTAAATAAATTAATTAAAATTTTCTGTTTAAAAATTATTTTGTTCATACATTAATGATAAACTAAAGGTCTACACTACAATAAATATGGGGCATTGTTCTAACCAGTTCTGTTTATTATAATATAAATAAATTAGCTAAACTATTATTAAGAAAGTTCAAACCAGTAGCGATACCATTAACTTGTTTATAATTTATTTATTGACAACAAACAAGATTAATGGATTAAATAATGTATTCTGCTGAAAACTATATCAGTAAGTAATGAATGACTTCAGTTAGATGAATACTTGTATAGACAGATTCAATGTGAATACTAGTACAAATGGCACATTCAGAAAAATTACTTCTAACAAACTGCTTAAATTCAAAACCTGTTTCTTGCTTTATATTAATTTTTCTCAAAAAAAAAGTAAAAACAAATTCACAGAAAAATCTGTGAATTTATCAGTGTCAATTTTAATATTTGAAATAACAGATCTTATTAGATATAACATATTTCTTTCATAAATTACATTTATAAGACCATATAAAATACCAGTGTGAGCTATGTGGACAAAATCAATCTGAAATTATACTTTTTTACTTGTCAGTATTTCTTTAAATTTGTTGTTTCACATTCTTTTATATGGTTTCAAAATGAAAAGATGCTTTAATGAATTTAAATAATTTGTGGACTTAAATTCTTTTAAGACAAATTATTTAAAGTATTTTTAGTTTAGTAAGATGGGCTAACCTAGAAATTTCAGTTAAGTTGGTATCAAAATGTTTATTACATATTGTAGTATTTTCCAATTTTTATTTCATGTGATGCAATGGAAGAAGAAAACTTATTATCCAGTGACCTAATATCTACTGATTAATTTTTATATAATCACAAAAAAAACAACATGCCAGTTTTAGCTATTTAACTCAAATTAGATGTCAAATTCAAACATATATAATAAAAGTTTAGGATGAATCTTATTAGAAAGCAAAAACAAACAAGGATCACGAAACTTTAAATTTCCAAGTTCATCTTAGTGCTAACTTTTGACTCAAACTTTCAAAACCATCAAACTACTTGAGCAAATATAAAATCAATTTAATAGTGAATAATATTATGTAGTTCCAAATAAACGTTTTTTTCACTCTAGAAACTTAATCTGTGTAATTCATCACATTAAACTTTTTATTGAAGCAACTGTTAAAATCCAATAATGTTTCTTAAATTTCTGAATAATTGTCCAAAGTTTCATTGAGTGTTTGAAGTCAGACTGGTATTTCAGTCTACCAGCATTCCCACTTTTCATCACTCAAACTTACTAAATTTAATGAGGAATGTTGATAATCTATGGTAACAATTTTCATATACAATCACTTTGCGTATGGTCATTCTTGTGACCTGACCCTGCTGTTAGTATTCTAAATTATGATGACCTGTAAGAGTAAGTACTACTTAAAACTGAGTTTCTGGAAGAGTTACATTACAGGAGTCTCCAATGTGATTTTCATGATTATAAAAGTATTCCATTCATGAAGATATACTGCAGAGTAATTGTCCTCAGTCAGGGATAACACACAACACAATCAATGTAGGAAGCAGGGACTGTTTAGTCTACAAACAGTCTGTAATGTTTAGGTTAGGTATTTATGAAAAACATTATTACTCTGTTATGTGACTGAAAACATGGGGGCTTTATAATTATTGTATACATTATGTTATCAAAACAATATTCATATTGCTTTATCTAAAAATTAGGCATGAAATATAGCTTTAAATTTATTTTATAATACATTTATTCTCAGTTTATCTAGATCAATATGTAATCCAATGAACACACTAAATAAATTAACTGCAAGAGTACATTTCAGATACAATATTTAGAGCAAATGTTCAATGGATATGAGATAGAGTACATATATACAAAATATAAAGTAAATGTGTGATTGATCCCAAGATAACTTTCTACACTCAGTCACCGGTACTTGAGGGAAAACCTGATTTACAATTTGTTTTGATGTGAAAATAAAAGGAGATCATGACTTTTAAAATCAGCTGCTAACTAAAAAAAATCATATCAAAAAATAAGAATTTAACTAATTCCTTAACCTTAAAGACTTAACGTGTTAAAACATTCAACATTTTATCATTAATTCTTTTATGCCTTAGCAAAGGACTATAAAGTATAGACTGTTTTTGTTATCATGAATTCTAAATTTGAGTTATTTAAAAAAGGAAGGATAAACATAGAATATGTGATTTTACTGCACATGCTATAAACTGTTCAATGAAAAGCAATACTTAAGTTAATCAAAAATTAACCTACCTCACTTTTATTATAATAATAATCACTTAATGAATACTGTACACCATTTGCAGCTGAGTACAGTAGTGTAAATCAATAATGACCAATGACGTAAGACAAAGCTCAAATTAGGAAAATAAAATATAACTTAATTATAAATAAAACCAATATTTAAACTAAGTCTTAAGATTATTAGTTTTATTGATGAGAATGGCATAGCACAGTATCAAATACCAATAATGTTTATGATCCTTTTGAAAAAAATTGTGTTCACCTGACTAATTTATACTACTCACAATATTATATAAAACAATATTATTAAATGTTGTTTCTTAGATAGTGAGAGTGTTATCTATATCTTCTTTTACCAACCTTTTATCAGGTAGATCGGTCTTATTTCCAACCAACATTATAATAACATCATTCCCTCTTTCTGACCTTACATCATCAATCCACTTTGAAATTTGTTGAAAAGAATTCATACCTAGAAACAAAGTAAGACAACTCTGAATATTTTATGCATGGAAATACAGGTGGATTATAGCAAAAAAAAACTTTACTTAAAATTATTTTATCTTAAAAACTACTCATCCTAGAAGAACTAAAATTCACAAAGGACAGATGAAGAATCATACATTTTATTCATGACACTTTTGAAATTTCTATTTCATTTTTATACTATATATAGAACTAGAAGATAACTGTAGTTGTTTTTTCTCCTCCCCATTGAGCACTTATTATAATAAATGGTACTTTATGTACAAATAAATATGTAGAAATTATGGTAATATAGTTCATTAAATAAAAAGTACAGAAGATTACCAGTTTATAATTTTTATTATCAATTATATATCTATATAAAGTGTTTCACCCATTAAAACTAGCTGTTTTGGTTCAAAAATATCCACAAAGAATAACCAAGGATTATCTGTGTTAGCCATTCTTATTTGTAACTGACAGAGTTATTGTAACTAGTCAACACCACCTCCACCAGCTCTTGGATTACTCTTACTTGAACAAATTATGTGATTTGATTGCCATTCTTATAATGTTTCCATGGACACTAAATACAGAATACACACTATGAACCCATGGTTTCAAAGTCTTGCATGCTTCCTATGATGTTACATTCTCAATAATAATTACAATAAATGCTAAATTAAGACCAGTTATTAGGCAGTTACTCAAGTGTAAAAATACTTTACCAAACAGTACTTAAAAAAAAAAAAAAAAGTTATATGCAGGTGCATATTATCTATAAAACAGTTAGGTTAATGTTGCAATTACAGTTGCTAAAGGATTTATAAAATCATGCCATAATGAAAATGAATTCAATAATTAATTGGATTTCAATAAATACATTCACAACTTTTTAAACAGATATTCATGCATCAGTGATAATAATGTCATACATTATATCAAGTCATTAAAACATTTTCTTGAATGTTCAGTGTATATATATATATATATATGCTAATAAGAAATAAAAGCATATGCTTAACTATAACTCCTCTCTGAAAGAAAATATTAAAAGGTCAGTTTAACAAGACATACTGTGTGTTATTAACAGAAGTGATAGATTAGCAATACTTCAATTGCTGTAGCTCAGGTTGTTGTAAACCAATCTATCACATATTTTCAATGGATGTGCTCTACTAGACCCTTACTTCACATACCAAATTTCAAGGAAATCCAATAAGAAATACATGATATAAAATTTCTAATTCTAATTGAATTTCTTTTTTTTCTTCACTCCAAAAAAAACTTAATTAACTTTGATTTTTTTCTTCAAATGTTGTATGCTGATAGATATTTACAGCTTTAAATTTTGTGTCAAATTTGGAGCAAAATGTAAGCTATATTTCCATAGTTACTCAACAAAAACTGACCAATTTTGACTGAATTCTTTGTGCATGCAACATAAAAAGTCATGTAAACTATTGGTCTGAAATTTTTACTGCACTTTCATCTCAGAGTAAAAGTGGATTTTTTTTTTACTTTTTTTTATCATTTGGATTAAAGCCAGCTGATCTACAGTAGCAAAACTACAGGATGAAAGCATGTGCAGATGCGTATTGATTATGATTAGGGCAAGCAAATTGATTAGCAGTTTCTATCTCAAGTGTTAAAGAGAATCATACAGATGGACAGTTATTATTTGTTATTCACTGACAAGTTTTAAGCACAAATTTGCTAAATTCTATGAAATTCTCCTAATTAAAGAGTATTTATCATCATGACTAGTTTCCATGGCATTACAGGAAGTTATTTATGTTGTTTTAGAGAATAAAAACTGTCACCATATATTGTTTTAAAAACTGGTTGGTTTTGTAAAATACAGATCTGCTCTGAACAATAAGGACATGATCCTAAAGCTAATGTAGAAAAAGTAATGATACCAAATGAGAAATACCTTAGGTGTGAGAAAATGTGAAGCCAGAAAAGATTTTAATGTGCAACTTAAAGGAATGAAATTAACATTGGTAGCCAAACTGATTGTTACACTTATAGCACATAATAATTTTACAACAAATATTGATTTACTAGTTAGCTAGACTACACAATTTTTGTTTTATCCAACATCAGCCCAACGTTGAACAAAAAATGTGGCCTAGCTAATTAATGAATAAATATTTATTGTAATATCCTTACCAATATTCTAGGTATAGCTACCAGTTTGACTGTCAATTTTGATTTCATTTCTTTAAGTTGCATATTTTTTTTGGCCACACCTTTTTTCACAACAGTAGTAGTAGTATGGACCATACACTGTGTTCCCAAGACTGAGGTACCAAAACTTACGGAGCAACTCAAGTTTTAGCATGTAAAAAATTGTGGTAATACTGCAAGTACATGAAAGGATGCATGAAATCATGGTGCCTTAGAACTGAAAACAAGCTCCAGGTGATATATGTTAACTATTTTCTTTTACATTTCTAACACAGCTCAGTGTAAAATGACATCAAACACAACAACACTCTGTGATGTCTATATAATTGGAGCTAAAAACAACTTACATGTGATGTCATACACAACTATAGCAACAGTGGAATCTCTTATGTAACTTGGTATTAAACAACGGAATCTTTCTTGTCCTGCAGTATCCCATAACTGAAGTCTCACCTGTTAAGGACAACCGAAAAACTAAAAGTTTTTACCAAAATAAAAGTATTTATGCAAGTGTAGTTTTGATAATTAACCATTAAAAACAAACTGATGTTTTACAAAAAATGTAAAAAACTATCTTATGAAACTTTAAAATCGTTGTTAAATGCTACAGCAAAACATTTTCATAATAAACAGAAAACTGTATTTTTAACTAATAATATTTAATGAAACATTTTTAGAAAACACATCTATAGACATGAATTAGGCAAAAGTGCTGCATATTATGAAATACTGCAACCCACAGATTTTATTTCTTTCAAAATACATGTATTGTTCCCTTTAAGTATTTGAAAATAGGCCTAATATACTTTTTATGATTATCAGACATGCAATAATGTCTTCAACAAATTATCATTGCCTAGTAAATATTCTGATAACAAGACAATTAAAATTCCTCACTGCAAAAGTAGAATTTCCATATTATTACCTTTCTGTAAAATTATACATGAAAAATTAAAATAAATATGAAACACAGCTAGAAGGTACAAGAGAAATCTAACTTTATAACAGAAAATCAAGAAACACAAAATATAAAAATAGTATATACTGAGTGACAAATAATGTCTTACACAGTATTCAAAACAATATAATGTCTGTAAATCAAGATTAGTACATATCACACGATACATTTTGTGAAATAACCAAAAACAATTTGCAGATAAAGTTTATACAAATTCAAGAAAGAGCAGAAAAAGAAAGCTAGCTTAATATTTAAAAAATGATATCAAAATAGAATACTAATGTATTTTCAGAAATAATATAAAATGAGAAGCAATGTACCAATAAACACCTATGATAATGCAAAACAAAAAACCCACAAAAACAGTCAACAATAAATAGGAACAATCTAAATCCAGAAATAAAAAAATGAAACACCAAAAAGAACTGGTGCAAGATACATGAACTAACTCAAAATGTAAAAACAAACATTTGCAACATCTGTTGATAATGTAAAATAGTATGAAATATTATCAAACTAATTACTATTCAAGGGCATATATAATGATGAAACTGATAAAAATTATTCTGTTTTGGGTAAATCATGATGATACTTACTGTTCTATCCTCCAAGTACATTGTCTTGGAAAGGAAGTCTATTCCTATTGTTGCCTGTAAAGATGTTAAAAGATAAACTTATCAGTCTATTGGTTTTATACAATAACTTAATATTAATATCCTCCTACAAATCCATTTTCTAAGAATCTTGCATGTTAAATTAATCCCTCTTTATCCAAATGGTACTTCCATCATCATAATATATTCATAAAAATTTCATACATCAGATTTCAGTGTTTTTGATTCTCTTAAATAGGCCATAGTTCAAACTAACAGTTCTTTTGGTATTGCATGCAGCTTAATAGTGTAGTTGTAGAAAAGGATCTCAATAATTTTGTCTGAGACTATCAATACAAAAAGCAAATAAATATATTGAGATAAATAAAAAGACAGATTTGCACATTAGATGCTGGTTTTCACTTATGAACTGAGCTACAAAGTTAGACATAAGTCTTCACTTTCATTGCTGCTTAAGTAATTCATTGATCTTTATCTCAAAGTATGATCATTCAGGTTTCAAAAAATGTTAGAACTGAAACTTAAACTTGATTTGAAAAAGTCTTTTATATATTGGTGATAAATTTAATAATGGATTACTCAGTCAAAATGATGTTAGGAGATACTCCTGTTCTTGAGATTTGTGTCAGTTACTAACCACAAAACCTTTTTTTTTCTTTTAAAGAATGGAGTTGTGTGCTGCTAGCCAGTGACTTTCCTTCTAGTCAGCAGTTCAAATGGGTGACTAATGGTACATAGCCTTAGAAGTTTTGCCATAACAGTGACAGAGCAAGCAAGTGTGGTAGTAAAAAGAAACCCTTAAATTATGAGCCCCTCCCAATCACTAAAACCAACAGCTTATAATGCTAGAATTGGACAGAACACTGATAATCCATTATCAAGCTCTGCACTTAGCAACAAACAAAAATAATAGCAATATTTCAACTACTTGGATAGTTGGAATAATAATTAAAAAACAAACAAACCATACTTTCAATTAGTCAATTATTTTTGTGACAGTTGGTATAATGAGAATTTTGATAAATCAATCTAATTGTAATTTTGGTTAAATGATTACTCACTGCTCATATGTAACAGAGTATTTAGATTAATTGATTAAATTTCTTAGCTATCTGACAGCCAGGTCAAGATAATTACACAGTACAGGTCTACACAGTACTCTCACTGTCCTCCATCTCCTCAGAATATGTTATTTCTGCTTCCTGGTCTAATTAGTGCATGAAAGATTTATAACTGAATTGCATCTTTAGTTTGTCCATCTGTTGTATGTTCATCGTATCACCACTACAGCTCATAACACGATAAACTGAGCTATCAAAATATAAGATAAGCATCAGTCCGGTGAGAACTATGTTGTTTCTTTGCTGCTGGCCTATACCAAAGTCAAATCCATTACTCAAGGATGAATTTATGCATTGGACATTGGATCATAAATCATATTTACTAGAAATTGAACTTTACATAACAACATCAAGCAGTTCAGCAAACCAGTTGACTGTTATTTTGTTGACTTGTCCATGATCATGACATAAAGTAAATATTCATTCAGCAGTTTGGTGAGAATTCTAAAACTAAATAAACATATTTTTTACAATCAGTATACTCTATTCAGCCAAAATTTAATGAGAGCAAACTCAAGAAGAAAAAGACCAAAGGCTACAAGACAAACATAGGTCAAGTAACACAGTGAACCCATGCCAAAGTTTGTTTTAATATTTCATAAGTACAAGAAACAGTACAAAGATCTATCTTGGTTGAATGTTTTTATTTCATGTATTATATTGTTTCAAAACTAGTGATACGGATAAAAAAAATGATACAGATAACTTCTGGTCAGACTCCACATGGAAGCTGAAATATGAATGTGAGTGGAATTTCCAAAGGCACATTTATCATTCTCACAAACTTTAGATCACATAAAAACTAAGAGTCAAAACAGAACTAATTCATATTATGATATCATAACAATTTGAAAATGAAAGGATAGAACTGAAACCTTTAACAAAAAAAACCCTAAAACAGCAAATATTGTATGAAATGCAAAAGTCTACATGGAAAGTGAGAGGGAAAAGCATATCACCCACAAAAAGAATGTGAACATTTGAGTTTCTACATGTATTGTACACATTTATGTAATTGGATAGTTTTTAACCAAACATTTCAGTACTGGCCTACTGTCATAGTAAGCTGAGATCAGTGTATGTAATTATATGACTTTATAACATTATATTACCAGCAAAGTCCAGTATAACTTGATGCTCATTGAAAATGATATTTGCTTTATAAAGAGCAGAAATGATTTAAAATAAGACACCCATAGTTTGTGTAATATTTGATAAGGTTAAATCTAACTGCTTATTAGATTATAGGTAAATCAATTACTGATTAACTATCAATCAATTATTTTTATGTTAGAACTTACTGCTAGGTTTTGAGCTTGCTATGTTTACTACAAAATCAGACCTAGCAAAATTTTAATACAATGTTGATCCTAAACAGAAAGTATTTTACTTAATAATCAAACCTCAGCAAATATCTTCATATCTATTACTGAAATATTACTGTCATTATTTTTTGTACAACGATCACACGAAATAGTCATGACAAGTCTTTTACACTAGTCATTACGTTAAAAAAAAAAGAAGTGAAATAAGAGAATATGACATATCTTTCTACAAAAAATATTAATTTAAAATTAGTCATGTTTAATGTTAAAAGTTATTGTTTGAAGCAAAATACAAAACTTTATACAAAATACTATTCTAAATATTTTTAAAGAAAGGGAGTTTGTGACTTAAAGTCAAACAATTAATGATAAAAATAGATATGTCACAAGTGTTTATGAGAAATTTGTGATGTGGAAAACATAGCAAGAGCAGTGGCTCATTATAGGATAATTATAATGAAATACATTTATGGTATGTGAGGGAAAAAAAGACCCTAGCAACTGGTAAAAATACAGTTTTTAGTATTTCACATTTTAAACAACAGTAGTTTTTATGTTATTAAAAATTTTCTCAAAATATACTAACATGGTAAACAGGATAATCACATTTCCACAGGTTTAGAAAACCCTTCGTTACTCAACAACTCTGTTAATTTTAATGTATATCAGAATGGCCAGTATGAGTCTTAACACTTTTATTGATAAGGAGAGAACAGGTTAACCAGAAAATTACCTAGGAATGTCAAAATATTGTTCTCTCCTTATCAGTAAAAGTATTACTACCCATACTAGCCACTTCGAGATACATTTTTATTTCAAGAATCTGTTACTTTTATGTACATATTCTCATAAAATTTGTCATACCTGCTCCACTAATAGAATAAATAACTGTGATATAAGAGATAATGCAGACTATATATAAATCTTTTTCAGTTAACATACTGTAGTTCATAACAGTGAAATTAAAATGAAGATCCATCGACAGAAAAGCCTTTTAGAAAAAATACTGCATCTACGCAAAAGTTCAACAATCAAACTTACTTGGTAGCTATTGTCGAAAGTATCATACATGAACCTAGTTATGAGTGATGTTTTACCAACTGAAAAATAATGAAATAAGTATTAATGATAGTAATGAAAAATACAAGCTTTCACTTCATATCCAACAAAATTAAAGTCTAGTAAAGCTTGAATAATATTCAAACTTATTCTACTAATTATTATTTGTTGCTAATAAGCAATAGAGGAGATAATTTAATCTGTAAAGATGCTTATCAAATGTTTACTCCTATATTATTATTATAAATATACATATAAAAATATATATGATGTTTACATAAACCAAACATTTAAATAATAAAAGTACAAGGATTTATTAAACATAAAAGTATTAAAAACAATATTTTACTGAAGAAAATTAATGTGATAACTATGTTTATAGACAACTATAAACTACTGTTGAGGTAAAAGGACTCTCATGCAAGTTCATAAATTATAGAATAACATACTACACATTTAAGAATGTCTAGGCATTGAGATGAATCTCATCACTCACAATTAGCAACATTACATTGATCAATATTTCTTCAAATACAGATCTTATAACACAAAGGGTTTATTTAAGGTTTTAAAAACTCAAAATACCTTAAAAATAGACCTCAAATCAATCATGTATTCTGCAGTTACCACCTAATAATAATTAACAAACCAAACATATCTTCCTAAATACTGTGATCTATGATCTACTAGGATTTTTTTTAAACTTCTTCCTAACAATTCAGTTGAGTTTCTTAACTGTCAGAGATAATATAGCCTATTTTTGTGAGAACAACATGTAATCTTCAAAATTCCATAACAAACATATTTGGTTTGAGCTGGTGCATAATTGTTAACATGTGTTACTTTGGTTGCAAACAGATTTCACATCTACAAATAATTCAATTAATGAAGAACTCATTATAGTTCTAAAGTTTTTGTACATAAAACTTTAAAGACAATGTGGTTTCACAGTAACATAATTATAAATGATTCACTTTGCAAAATGCAGCTCCTGTAGCATAACAGATTCAATACTTATATCATAGCTTGCATGTTATCTAAAATGCAGTATTTTGAAAATTGATATTTTAAATTGTTTAATTCTATTACTAATGGCATGTTTAGTAAAATATTAAAAATACCTATAAAAAGCATAATGATTATTAAATTAGAACATACTAAAGGTAGTGTTGTTTAGTTAAATATGTTTATTATGAATGTTATCCAAATGAACCAGAAGGTCCAACAGTGATGATTTTAAGTTTTCATAGCATACATTCTATGACTTGACAAGTTTCTCAGTTCATATAAAAACATTAGAATTAAAAAAAACAAACAAATGGAGGGGTTTCACTGATAAAAGATTTACAAAGCCTATTTTTCTTTCTAATGGTCTGCATTTTAATATGCCATTTCACTTTTATTTCATAAAACTAAACTACCTTGCTATGTCTAATTGACAAAAATGCAACTGAATGTAAACTGTTTCACTAGTGGTAACTTAACATTCTGTGAATATAGTACTATTTTCACTCACACATACAGATACAAAATGTTGATTTAAAATGCCAAAGGTCATACTACAGATAATAATACTAATAGTAGCCATTTATACTTCCAAGCTTCCCTGTGGCCATAGGAAGACTGTACTGTTTGCATTTTAATGGAGAAATAATTAACAGTAAATTTTGTAGAACATATTGATTTGAATAGGGTATTTAATATTTTATAAAAATGCAAATATTTGCCTTATTAATATTTACAACAGTAAAATAAAAACTAAATATAACAGTAACTGATTTACAGCTCTGCAAACTATACCACCTTAATTTTCTCATTTTAGTCACACATATTAAAGACACTGAGTTGTGATTTTCTGTTTGTACTTAACAAACCATTAACATGTTAAAAGCAAAAGTATATATACATATATATATATATATATTTTTGCTACCATTTAGAAAGCTGTACTTCAGCTCACAACTTCTGATTTGGTTGATGAAGCAATTCTTTTCTATTTACTTTTGGTATTATCCACATACTTAATCATCTACTCAGCTTCATCTTCAGTCTTATCAGGGTCCTCATTACCTTATTTGAATGTGGCAGTTTCATCACAACATTTTGATTTCTGAAAAACTTGAAATCATTTAGAAGAAGACTAGTTGGTATATATCCATTCAAACACTTAGTAGAGTTTTCTTGACTAAAATCATTAGATTGGGTGTTATTACATCATCAGCATGCCAGTTCTCTCTGAAGTCTTGGCATGCATTTTAAGGTGCACAAATATGTGGTATTGAAGTATTGTTAGGAAAGATGTAAACAGAGAACTACAACCAGTTGCTTTGCTCAAGGGAAATGATACAAAAATATTTACCTCAATAGAGTGAATAATCTATCTAGCTCTTGTGTCCTCATTTGTACATTACCACAAAAAAGACTAACCAACAGATCTTCCTTGCTTGACCCAAGCCAGCCTCATTTACCAAGGATTCAAAGTATTTTTAAATACTTTATGTTATATGAACTGAGCAGGGCTCCAGAAACATGGTCTACCAGTTAAAAATACTATATTCATGTACAAATAAGCTGTAACACATTTTCTGAACTAAAAACGAAAAACTGGATGTCAATGAAAACAGGTTTACAAGATAAGAACTTGGGCATTTTTAAAAGTATTTCTGTATTCTAGTCCAGTTGTAATACACACCTATATAAATTCACTTAACTGGTTTTAGATAAGAGTTGTATTGTTGTCAAAATGGTCTGGAGGACCAGGATTTTTCTTGTTAGAATATGCATTCATAAATGGCTACTCTTTGTAAAGCATCTGCTAGATTTATATATATAATAACTTCATCACTAAGAGTTAAATAACATCTTACCAACTTCATATTAATCAGCATTAGCATCAGTTCTCTAGATGCTATTTTTGATACACTTATCCTGTCAATGGTCAGAATATTAATCAGTTCATTTATACCCATTATAGTGTTATATTTATCTTATGTAATTTTAAATTATATTTATGTAGGTTGTGCAATTTTTCTCAAATGGAATTAAAAAAAAGTTTGACTGCCACTTTACAGGACTTTTAGTGACTTTTGAAACACTCATAGTAACTTATCAAAATACTGATTACAACTTGCAAAGAAACAGGAGATACTTCATTAAAATCAAAATTTGGAAATTGGCTATTAAAATTTTGTCTGTGACACATCTGCAATTGAAAAATGTATGTGTGTGAAATTATTAAGAGAATTTCTGATGCTTTCTTACTTCATTGTTATAATGCAAAGAAAAATATTAAACAAAATGTAGTATGTTCATATAAAATAGTGAAAAGAAAAGCTTCCTATTGAGGTTTATATATCAAGATCCTCTACAAATTAAAAAAAAAGCCAATTTTCCACCACTGATCACTTGTATTTTACGATGGATATTCTACAAAAGCTGAGAAGTGTGTGTGTATATATATAGTCCGACTTTTGTTTTGTTCAAATATTATATACATTTAATGGCTTCTATTCTGCATACACTAAGTAAAATTTCATAATAAATGAAATCAGGCCAATCTTGCTCTGTTGTTAGAATTTTCTGTCATGTCTAAGTCTCTAGTGGGCCTTGTTCAAGGGAATAATATAATGGGCTCACACCCAATTGGAACAAAGTGCTGAACTCTCTCATCAATAATCTAAACATATTACATAGTTTTTCTTAAATACTTTCTTGTCTTCATATACATGGAAACTGTACAAGAAAATTATTTTGCAACGTTTAACTTCAATGTTACTCCAAAAACAAGGTTTAGTCATCCTAAAATGCTCAAAATTCAATTTCATTTGAGAGCTTTGCCCTCTAACAAACACCATACCCCAGAAAAACTACTAAACATTAAAGAGTCTTGTAACATCATTTGCTTGCATGATTTCTGATTTTAACATCAATCATATAATCAGTTGTATCTGGTTATGATGATGGTCTAGTACACAGTTGGTGTTACTATGGTAATTATGAAGTTCACAACAACTAATTCAGTAGTTTATTTCACACACTAATGAGTCATTGCATGTAAGATTATGCCAATTTTGGCTATACATCATAATAAACCCATTACATATTCATTGGAGGAAATAAACAAATAAGTGTAGAAGCTGAATTTCAATTAGTACTTAATGTAGATAAGATAAGGTTGCAAGCAAATATACAATTATTTGTAGAATTGGTATGATCAAGGCATCTTATTTTATGTGCTGTATTTCAAAGACAATAGGATGAGATCACATAAGTTTAAATTACTTAGCATGAATGTGTGACAGAAGTTGAGAATTGTTTGAAAAAATAAACAGTGATTAAGTTTCTAACTTTTATCAAGTGTGGGTGTGTATGTATAGCCATGCAAAACCAAATGATTCCTTGTTGTCTGGACTGTATGTTATTTTGAATGACATTATCAAGGAGTAATTTTACCAACACATCTCTCTTTCATCATATTGATATCCTTCTGGTATTTAGTGGACCAAAACTATGAAAAAAAAGTATCTAATATGAGATCTTTGGCCACACCATAATCTTCTACAATTAACAAGGAAGTATTTTTATTATAATAAATATAGTCAAGAATTGTACTTGCTCTTTTCAGTTTCCATCAAAAGATAAACATGGAACAGAAAGCTTTCATTTCCCCATAATACTAGCGTACCTCTCAAATAAAACATCATTTCCAAATTTTCATATTCCAAAAGAACTACCTGACACTGTACATTTTTCAAAATTAAGAATCATACTTGAAATAGAACTAAAGTAGAACATATCTTTTTTCTTGTTCAAACTTACTAAATTATTGTTCCAGCTCATTTATGCAGTCAGTGGTTCAAACTTCTTATAATTAAGGTAACAGTTTGATTAATCCTGGTTTTTCATTGGAAATATTGTTATATATCATTGAGCCATATATATGTATTTGTATGTTATATTTTATTTATGCTTTCAGGCCTAAGGTTTGCTTAAACTATTTATTAATATTATTAATTGGAAAAGCACATAGACAAAATTTAAATAACCATACACACAAGCTAGATTAGATATAGAAAATAACTGAAGAAAAGTGAGACTTATTAGACAATGAGTTCTTTGTGGAGAAAATGAAGATGGTTGATAAAACACAATACATTTTTATTTACAAATGTTTCTGATGTTTCAGGATAAACATATATAATATTTAATAAACTCTGGAAATAATATTATTACTATATATATTTATTAATGTAATAGTAACTTCAATAGATAATTTCCAGAAAACATTCAATAACTTGATAAATGGAAAAAGTAAAACTTTTCATTATTAAGAGCAAGTAGTCTTTTGTTATGAGTAAGCTTTTTTTAATGAGTTCAAACATGGAGTCACACAATTACATAACCATTTTTCCATCATTATTACATAATATTTAAACCTTGAACTCTGCATTAACAAAAGCTTACTCATAGGAAAGGACTGCCTAGCTCTTAATCATGTTAATAACTTACAAAAATAATTAGGCCTACAATTATTCTAAATGACTTCATTTAACATTCACTGATTATAGGAATGCTTATAATTATAACCTGATGTCTCATGAATTTAAACTTTATAAGTTTGCTACTTTAGTAACATTTTAAATAAATTCGTTCTCAGTTTGTAGCACTACTACCACTGTGGTATTTAGGTAGGGACTAGAGGGGGTTCAGCCCCAGGGTTCATGGTCTTATTGGGGACCCATCAATAATTTTATTCTATGTAAAATTACATGGGATTTAGGGCCCGCAAACATTATTAGCCTGAAGGCCCACACAACTTTAAATCCATCACTGACTACTACTACTACTACCAGTGAGGGTGATACCTATGACGAAAAATAAAGTACTGTAACTTAAGGTAAAGCGAAATACAAGTTACAATCCTACTTTACCACTTTGTTCACCTAAGAACACCAGTTTGAATTTTCTAAGTGGGCCGCCAAAATCACTAGACATCGACATTTTTCACAAGTGAGAGCGCAATCTATGGCCTATGCCTATTTAATAACTGTAGTATTACAACATATCAGTTCCACTGTTAACAAATGACACAACCAATAAATCCCATAGTCTATACCATAGTAATATACTATACAGTATTTCTTGGCCTTAAAGTGACATGAAACTTCCTAAGTTAATCGAAGAAGAGTTTTAACCGTTAGAGGTCAGGACTTAATCGATATATATATGTATTTAATATGAGGCCTGGCATGGCCAAGCGCGTAAGGCGTGCGACTCGTAATCCGAGGGTCGCGGGTTCGCGCTAAACATGCTCGCCCTCCCAGCCGTGGGGGCGTATATAGTGACGGTCAATCCCACTATTCGTTGGTAAAAGAGTAGCCCAAGAGTTGGCGGTGGGTGTTGATGACTAGCTGCCTTCCCTCTAGTCTTACACTGCTAAATTAGGGACGGCTAGCACAGATAGCCCTCGAGTAGCTTTGTTGTAAATTCAAAACAAGTACAAACAAGTACAAGTATTTAATATGATCACATTTCACTAATACTATTAATTTTTAAATTGTTTCTCCTCTCCTTATTCTGGTGGCTAAACGCTAAGTCTTAAGGCTTATAACGCTAAAAATCGAGTTTGATACCCACAATGGAAATGGGACAGACATTCCATTGTGCATATTTGTGTTTAATTAAAATTTTATGTCAAAATGATTTATTCTTAAGACCTATGAATTTTTTATTACCTTCTTTACTTGTTTGAAGTATTTGATACCCCAAATCTCAAGCAATTAAATATTTTGATTATAATTGTTTATAACCTACAAAATTAAAACGTTACTAAACAACTGTCAATTTCAGAATTCCTGTAATTATATATGTATATATAAAGGCCCGGCATGGCCAGGCGGGTTAAGGCGTTCAACTCGTAATATGAGGGTCGCGGGTTCCAATCCCTGTCGCACCAAACATGCTCACACTTTCAGCCTTGAGAGCGTAATAAATTGACAGTCAATTCGTTGGTAAAAGAGTAGCCCAAGAGTTGGTGGCGGGTGGTGATGATTAGCTGCCTTTCCTCTAGTCTCACCCTGCTAAATTAGGGACGACTGGCGCAGATAGCCCTGGTGTAGCTTTGCGCAAAGTTAAAACAAACAAACAAACAAACAAACAAACATTCTACATCAGGAAAATTTATATGCTCAGATGTCTAAAAGTGATGAAATGAAAAATTTGGTGGACATTGTTGTAAAAATTGTGAATTATATTAGAAGTGGAAGCTCTCTCATCCATCGACAGTTTGTTGAGACTTTGAAGAAAAGCAGTAACAGTACTTTTGATGATCTTACCGATTTTGCAAATGTAAGATGGTTAAGTAGAGGAAAAGTCTTAGAACGATTTACTTTCTTATTTCCTCAAATAAAAAAGAACCTTGTTGAAAAAGGTAAGATTGAAATTTTCCATGAAATTAAAACTTTGTCATGGCAATGTGATTTGCACTTTCTGTGCGACATGATGACTCACTTGAATAATTTGAATACGAAGCTTCAGGGAAGAGAGGTAAAATAATAAGTGAGCAATCACAGTCTATTCATGAATTGCAATTAAAGCTCAACCTCCTTATAATTTGACATATTTTGCAAAGTTGAATAGTTTTTAGAAAATAATAAGGACTATGATTTCTCTGATGCTAAAGATGATCTCTATGTAAACTGGATCAAAAATATATCTCAAAAATTTGAATCACGTTTCTCCAAATTTAAAAATTTGAAATTGATATTTGAATTTTTGCTTGATCTATTTCAACTTGACTTAGGAAATTTCAATAAGGAAATTACATCTTTTTGGCTTTGGATAAGTGTGGATTTGAAGACGAGATGCTTACCCTGCAAAGTGTAAAACACATAAAAGGAGAAAGAAATGTTTTATTAGAGAGATGTGGCTCACTTTTCTCATAAATGCGAGTCTTCCAAATTTAAAGATAGCAATTTCAAAAATATTTTCAATGTTTGGATCCACATGGGTGTGTGAGTTAACATTTTCTACGTTAGATTTTCTCAAGTCTAGATACAAATCTCGGCTAACTGACATAAATTTAGAGACAGAGCAAAGATGCTCATTGATGCAATATTAAACCAAATTTCGCGAAACTTATTGATGAAAACTCACATCAATTTTCACGTTGAAGGTTAGTTGAAATGCAATTATTGTGTTTAAACTAACATTTTTCAATTTTTTTTAATAGTGTAGTCAAGTTGTTTTCATTAGCCACTATGAAAAATAAGTTGCCCACGTGGCCCTGCTTTAGACCTTAATGGACAATCTTTTTACCCTAAGTAACAAGTAAGAGTGGCAATTTAAAGCACATACGCTCGTTTTATCACACAACATTAAAACCTTTATTTGTGTATATTATTTAATAATATGATTATAATTAATCATTATACTAGATATGGCTGACGTGTGTTTTCATATATTATGTATAACATTTTTCTTTGTGTTCACTCATGATTTATTAGAATAACTAACTGAGAACAGGATACAGCATGTATTTCTTAAAGAATATATTACTCAAAAAAATCCTGTTTCAAATTTATATTATGCTTACAAGCAATCTGTTTCAAATCTTCTCCTTTATTATATTATTGAAGTTACCCTGTCAGAAGGTGTAAAATGAATAAAATTGCTTCTAGACCAGTAATCCAAAACTATTTCTCAAACAATCTTTGGAGGGCTTTTACTCCAACATCTTATGCACAAAAGAAGCTCGCCCACTTGATGCTCGGTCAAAATTTACGTTTAAATGGTAAAGTTTATCTGGGTAAGATAAATATCCGAAGAACTAAGATTCCTGATTGATAGAGATACACCCTCGCATTGCCTCATAAGTGAAGGAAAGAAAATAAGTTAAGAGCAGACATGATTTCTTATAGTCGTCATCTCCCACATCAAATACTATTTCTATTTACCATTTGCAACCAGCTGTGATAACGTGTTTGTAATTAAAAAAATGAAATTAAAACAGGCTACTATATACGAACCGTTTAGGGTGAAATATTTATCTTATGGAAATTTGATTTAAATTTCATGCAAAGCTACACGACGGCTATTTGCGCTAGTCGTCCCTAATTTAGCAGTGTAAGACTATAGGGAAGGCAGCTAGTCATCACCACCCACCGCCAACTTTCGGGCTACTATTGTACCAACGAATAGTGGGATTGACCGTCACGTTATAACGCCCCAAGGCTGAAAGAGCGAGCATGTTTGGTGTGACGGGGATTCGAACCAGAGACCTTCGGAATACGAGTCGAGTGACTTAACCACTTGGCCATACTGGGCCCTATCTTATGGCGCTACCTTTCCTGTTACCAAAACATTTATCAATGTACAGTACTATGAAAAAGTATTAGGACAAAGTCAAATATTATATTTCAGGCTACGTTAAAAGAACAATGGAAGGTAAATTACAGGTGAAACATCAATGTTTTATTAATTTTTATATTTAGTACCACAAAATACCAGTGAAGGTGCTTGAGTTTAGCAAACAGTTAGTATTTTCTGTATTTCACCTTTGTTTCAATAAGTAACTTTGGAAGTAACTTTTGATTTGTCAAGTTTTCGATCTATGAAATTCCAGATATGCTGAACTGACTCCAGCAGCTTTTTTATTAGTCAAGTAATTTCTACATTTGTTGGATAAGTGTTGTGGTCATTATATTATTGGTAGTATAATCATTTACCAATGATACGCAAACTACTGGATATATTATGACGGATCAGTATTTGATGGTACTAGTGCTGATCCATTATTCAACCTATTTTCCAAATATCTCTTGTTCCCTCAGAAAAAACACACCATAAACCATCACAATGTCACTCTCATGCTTCAAGTTAGGTGCTATGCATTGAGGTAGGTATCTTTCACCTTTCTTCCGCCGGACGTACAATCTAGGCTTTGTATATATACTAAAACGGCTCGTTTGGGTTGAGAAAATATTTTACGTAGAAGAGCAAACAACGTTTCTACCTTCTTTGGGTTGAGAAAATATTTTACGTAGAAGAGCAAACAATGTTTCGACCTTCTTTGGTCATTGTTAGGTTCACAAAGAAAGAAAGAGGTAACTGACCGGAAGCTGACCACATGTTTGGAAGGGGTTGTGTAACTGAGTGTCGGAATGTAGAGGACGGTGTTAGATGTTTGAATATATAATTTAACATGTGGTCAGCTTTCGGTCAATTATCTCTTTCTTTCTTTGTGAACCTGACGATGACCGAAGAAGGTCGAAATGTTGTTCGCTCTTCTATGTAAAATATTTTCTCAACCCAAACGAGCCGTTTTGGCATATATATTTCTCTGCAAGTGGGTTTTCTCGACATCACTGAATCTAGGCTCTGAACCTAATATTTCAGACTTGGATTCGTCTGTCTATAACACCCTTTTTTATTCATCAACAATCCAGTTTTGTACTTTTTAACAGATTTTAGTCTGTTTATTTGGAAATATTTGGAAATCGAGGTAAAGATATATGACCAAATACACCATTCTTGTTGAATCTTCTTGATACTGTAGATCTGGACACATTTCTGTTATTTGGTACATAATGTTCTATCTCATGCTTGAAATCAATGACAGTCTTATTTCTGTCCACTGGCCTGGCATGGCCAAGCGCGTAAGGCTTGGTAATCTGAGGGTCGCGGGTTCGTGCCCGCGTCGCGCTAAACATGCTCGCCCTCCCAGCCGTGGGGGCGTATAATGTGACGGTCAATCCCACTATTCGTTGGTAAAAGAGTAGCCCAAGAGTTGGCGGTGGGTGGTGATGACTAGCTGCCTTCCCTCTAGTCTTACACTGCTAAATTAGGGACGGCTAGCACAGATAGCCCTCGAGTAGCTTTGTGCGAAATACCAAAACAAAAAAAAACAAACTTCTGTCCAGAAGGCTGCATACTTTTTGTTTGAAGATAAACACAATGCTAGCTAAACAGCTGTGCCACTGGAGGAGGCAGGCTGCATAAACAAAGGTATTTTACAACAGTATCATTGAATTTAGGTGTTCTGCCTCTTCTTTTCATGTTTTAAAATTTAACTCTCTCGGTCTCACGATATTGGGTATACTTAATAGTCCGTGATGACGAGAAAACCACTTGTGGAGAAAAATATATATGTAAAAATGGCTGATATGGATTGAGAAAATTTTATGTAGAAGAGCGAACAACGTTTCGACCTTCTTCGGTCATCGTCAGGTTCACAAAGAAAGAAAGAGGTAACTGACCGATAGCTAACCACATGTTTGAAGGGGGTGGTGTAATTGAGTGTAGGAATGTAGAGGGCGTGCTTAGATGTTTGATTATATTTATTAATATAGGTATAAAGGTGTTTCTTTGTATTTGTTTATTTTGGGCTTGAGTTGTTGTATAAGTAAGACTTCTTTAATTTTGTTTGTTTCTTTATTTAGTATTTGGGTGTTTTCTATGTTGTGTTTATTCGATTTGCAGTATTCGAAAACGTGTGAAAGTGACTTTTTGTGTTCTTTGAATCTGGTTTCCATTTTTCTACTTGTTTCTCCAACATAGAAGTTGTGGCAGTTATTTATAAAATACAGTGTGATAACTGCCACGACGTATATTTAGATTTCTTACTTAGGTGTCTTTTTTACGTTCAAATGGAAATTACCGAATATACAAAAAGTTCGAAAAATTACATGTTAAACCAAGGAGGCAGCAAACACACAATGCAGTACTCTACCAAAGACTAAGGTCATTATATATATATATATGTTTTGCCCAGAAGTATAGGCTTATTCATCTATTGGCAAAAAAAGCTATACATTTGAGAATACTATTTAATAAGTGTCAACAGATTTAAAGCGTAGTTTAAATATATAGTTAAGTGTCTAATATATTCGCATTTTTCTAAAATAATTAATAAAATTTAACTACATCCAAGTTTTAACTTGGATTTAACTAATGAAGTTAAAATAAACAATTCTTTAAACCTTTAATAATGAGCCAAAACTACGCTTTAAATCTGTTGACACTTATTGTGAACAAATTCCACAAATGACTGACATGAACAAACTCTATAACGATATTTTAAATCCTGCTTGCTTAAAACGAGTGCAAGAACAATAATAGCATTAAATTAGAGATATTGTCTCGAGTCGCACGGATTCTTAATTTAACGTAACACTGAAAATAAAGATGCAAAGAATATACGGCAGAAATGAAGGTTTCTGCCAGATGCTTGCTTGAACACAGCTAACAAAATACTGGAAAACGTAAGGTAAATGGGAGACTATGTAATCTGATTTGAAACCTGTATGAAAATCTTTGTAAATTCTGTGCAATTCTCTGTAACATCCATATTAAAATATTCTCTTCTAAGCCTCAAAACTATCTTAATTTTGTCAGTAAAATCTTAAGTTTTTAAAACAAGTGAACAGTGTGTGTGTTTTCTTATAGCAAAGCCACATTGGGCTATATGCTGAGCCCACCGCGGGGAATCAAACCCCTGATTGTAGCGTTATAAATCCGGAGACATACCGCTGTACTAGCGGGGAGCCAACAAGTAAATAATCCTCGATGTTTGTTAAGTGGCCAATGGGTAGTGAAGATCATCGGTAAAGCCACTTATAAATATTATCTAATTCTCCAACAAGAACGACAAATTGTTATTCCTGTTAGAGAATCAGCCAGAAGGCACTCAACCTTCACTTAATTTAGTTCATTCATTGAGAAAAATAAAAGCTAGAAACTCAATTGAGCCCTAACATTCTGGAGAACTATGAAGATCAACATAATTTTAATATTCGTTTTTTTTTGGGTGGGGGCTAAAGTTTAATATATATAAACAAATTACGTGCCTTTACTACTATTTTATGTATCTCAAGTAATGTCAAAATTTACTTAAAACACTTTTTCTCAAGTCGTAAGTTTATGGTTTGCTTGCGAACGCTTGCAGTTAAATCCTAAATTTAACAAAAATACAGCAAATGAGTTTGTTGCTATTTCGCATTACAAGTATCAGTAGATCCAGATTGGTGGCAACAGACTTGATGAAATCTTATTTCCATTACTTAACTGTAAGTCCCTCTGGTTATCGAATCAAAGACATTAGATATAATTGTTAAGTTCAGAACTTCACATACAGTGATTGTTCTGAAGGTCTTCTTATGAAGTATATCCTGGCGGATGAGTGGCAGTTTTACAGACTTACAAAAGTAAAATCGGGGCTCGATTCCCCACGATTGACAGAGTACAGATATCCCTTTACGTAGGTTTGTACTAAAATCAACAATAAACATATTATAAAATGTTTTTAAGAAAGCTGAATATTTCGCATATTTATTTATTATTAGGGTGTGTACCCTTGTATATATATTTTTGTAATATAACTTGTTTTCACTGTCCTTAAAATATGTCCAATCTGTTTGTTTCTCACGCGAATTTAAAAACTCAGTCAAGTTTGCAAATTCGGATAATTCAGCAAAGTTTCTGTTCAATCTAACAGTTCTGTCGTAATTGTAGAGAAATCAGTTCATTTGAGAATACCACAAAAGCATCTTTACTTATTTTTGAAATTAGTTTTAGGATAAGGGTCAACTTTCAAGTGAATAAACACACGTTTAATATGGGTTTTCCGGGAAATGTGAGCAGTAGGTATAAGTACTATAGCTTCAGTACCGTATGTAAAAAAGTCGTCTATTATTATTAAATCTATTGCTATTATTGCTGTTGTTTTGATTATAATTTTAAACAATTAATAAAAACAGAGAAAAATTACAGAATAAATAGTAATAAAAATCATGAGAGGGGTTCAGATAAACAATGTAAATAAATAATTAGATTTTTCTATAAGAACTAATTCTCTATATTTTATATTAAGTAGTACTTGTTCAGAAACTTAAAGCACCAATCCACTGAAACCGAGAATAGCTTATTTAATGCTAATGGTTCTTAAGGCCCGGCATGGCCAAGTGGGTAGAGCGCTCGACTCATACTGTGAGGGTCATGGGTTCGAATCCTCGTTCACTCCCTCTCCCCCGGAGACATCCTGGTACCTTCAGGGATATTTTCTGTTAATCCCACTATTCGTTTGTAAAAGGGTAGCCCAAAAGATGGCGGTGAGCGATGATGACCAGCATCCTTCCTTCTAGTGTTACACTGTTGAATTAGGGACGGGCCCGCCATGGCCAAGTGTGTTAAGACGTTCGATTCGTAATCCGAGGGTCGCGGGTTCGAATCCCGGTCGCACCAAACATGCTCGCCCTTTCAGCCGTGGGAGCGTTATAATGTGATAGTCATTCCCACTATTCGCTGGTAAAAGAGTAGCCCAAGAGTTAGCGGTGGGTGGTGATGACTAGCTGTGCGCGAAATTCAAAAACAAAACGAATTAGGGACTGCTATCGCAAACAGCCGTCGTATAGCTTTGCACGAAATTCAAACAAACAAAACCGTTTTGTTATTACAACTGCTCTAGTGTTAATTTATTTTGAACTGTAGTCACATTGGTGTAGTAATGTTTCTGCATAACTTGCTATTATTTTTGTCGTTATTATTGGAAACCGTGAAACCATAATACACACACTCAAGTTTGCAGCCTCCCAATAGTATAGCACTATGTACACAATTAATTACAACGAAAATGTTCTAAATTGTTGTGTATTATGTAATTTGCATATTCAAACTGTCTTTCGCTTGACGAACAGCTCATAAATGGGCTTGTAAAGTTGCGTTCGGTAATATGTTTTGGAGTTAGCCCCATAATTTATTTTGTTAATTATTATGTATGCATTTAAAAATAATTCTTGAAATTTACATTGTGACGATTTTGCTGAATTTAAATTTATTCATTATTAATGAACACAGACAGCAGCAAGAAATGGGCCAAGAAATGTTTGGCCACACTAAGGTTTGATTGTTATTAAATACATAGTTATACACTGGACAATGTATGGTGTGTCTACAATGGAGATCAAAACCCGAGTTTTAGCATTACAAGCCCTCAGGCTTACTAATAAGCCATCTGGTGGCCAAACACTTTTGATTAGTTAGATATTTTCTAATTAGCTTTAGAGTTACGTATTCAGAATATAAAGTTGTTATTATGTGTATACGTTACAAGCTTTACAATGGAAATCATAGCCTTACATCTCTATTAAACTTTACTCGGAATTGAAACAGTAGGAGTAAAAACACTGTATTCATGAGAGATATCCTGTTTACGAAATGAATTGGAAAAATGCCATATACATTTAGATCTACACTTATGTATCAAGTAGTCTGGTGGATATAGGTGGATACGTGACTGAATTCGATTACGTTGAGTGACTACTTTATCATTCGTTTGTCACTAACACTATTAAGTATTACGATTTTTTTCAACAGAAACTCAGTGATGACTGACACAACGTACCACAAAGATAATTTGATACACTTAATGTAAGTGTTCTTTTATAGTTATAAGTAAATGTTTGTGTTAAATTTCGCGCAAAGCTTCATGAAGGTTATCTGCGCTTGCCATGCCTAATTTAGCAGTGTGAGGCTATAGGAAAGGCACCTAGTCATCCCCACCCACCGTCAGCTCTTTTACACAAGAATAGTGGAACTAATCGTATAAATATAACGCTCCCACTGCTGAAAGTGCTAGTGAGTTTGATGTGACGGAGGTTTAGAACTCGCGTCCTTCAGATTATGGGTCGATTATACAGTTCCCTAGCGAACTGGCCATACGGGGTCCAATCATAAAGGAAAGTGGTCTTTTATCAAAACATTGTTTACGAGTTAACAAGCAGTATTTTAAAATAAATTGCTGACAATATAGAACTGATTTTCTAGAATCGTGAAAATTTAACAAATGTGCATTTTGTTATTTTTCTCTATTTGAATGGCATTTTAATAAAGGTTGTCATCTTACTTCTGTTAAGCCCGGCAACAAATGTGCATCCCGTCGCACTAAACATGCTTTTGTTGTAATTTTCTCTATTTGAATGGTATTTTAATAAAGGTTGTCATCTTACTTCTGTTACTTCTATATAAAATATTGTTGATCTCATAAATATTATTTTATCTGTTTAAATGTTAAACAACTGTGAAATGAAATTTGTAATAGACTGAGAGGTATGTGAAAGAAATTTCCAGTTTAATTGATTTTTATCACAAACAGCTTTGTAAAAAAACAAACAAAACCATTAATGCATATTCGAGCGCTGCAGAAGTTAAAACTCCTTTTGAAGTGCAATGTGGATATTCACTTTTAAATGTTTCTGAACAGGTGTTTTAGCATTTGGTACAAATGCAATGAAAATTAAGAACAATTTTCAATAACCGTGTTGCATTATTACCATGTCTCATGAGGCCCCATTTGTAGGTGATTTTAAAATTTGTTGTGTTAAATATCAAATTGTTTTGGAAAATCATTATAAGTAGTTAACGATTCTCAGATATAGAAAGAACAAAAGAAGAAACATAAAATATGTCAATATGAAACAAAACAATGGTGTAACATACTTTAGCGATATAATAAATAATAGTATAAATTCATGAATGTTTAATACATTTCGTCAAGACAAAAGCGAGAATTGCATCAAAAATGAACGTTTGTAAAGGTTAAAATCCTACATATATTTATTTGTACAAGTTTTTCATTGAAATGAGGTTAAAATATTGTACATGTTTAATCTATGCACACTTTTCAAATCAATAAACGGAATGATGACTAAATACAATGACTTATATTCTTATAAACTGCATTTTCAATATTTTAATATTGAAATATTTGAGAGCAAATGAGGTTAAGAACTAATAAGATCAACACGAGTAACTCGATCATAAAGATGTTTCTTACAGTAATGCAAGCTAAAGTGAAGTATTTAATGAGAAATTACTGAACATTCAGCGAGAGTTATTGCGTCTGTTCTGTTATTCAGTTACCTCGTGAATTACATATTTGTTTGCCCAACAAAGTTAGATTAGTTTAGAGTACATTTTGCAGTTTATATTAAAACGTAGGTTAGGTCTACATTTAATTGTGAGGTCAGTATCGAAAAGTTTATTTGTGCACTTTTGTCTACTACTTCTATTAATGTGAATGAAACCTTTAGAAACATAATGAGGCCCGGCATAGCCAGGTGGGTTAAGGCGTTCGACTCCTAATCTGAGGTCGCGGGTTCGAAATCCCGTCGCACTAAACATGCTCGCCCTTTCAGCCGTGGGGCGTTGTAATGTTACGGTCGATGTCACTATTTGTTGGTAAAAAGAGTAGCCCAAGAGTTGGCGGAGGGTGACTAGCTACTTTCCTTCTAGTCTTACACTGCTAAATTAGGGACGGCTAGCGCAGATAGCCCTCGAGTAGCTTTGCGCGAAATTTAAAAACAAACAAAAGAAACATTATGAAAAAGAAATAATGTGTTATTGTTACATGGACTGAATTTTACATTATTTTTATCAAATAATCTAAAAGAATCCACCAAAAGACAGAAGGATATTCAGTAACAGGTTCTACGATATTAATTTGTTCAGAGTACGAAGCAAAGTTACAAAGTTTTGAATGAATTATGCAGTAGAAGGTAAAATAGAAAATATTTTTATTAGAAAAAAATTTAAGAGTAGCTTTTCCCTCTTCTAATTTCTTTGTTTATTTTGATTTCACACAAATTAATGTTATTTGTCTAAAAACACTGACAAAAAGCAGTCAGTTACATCTATCTTGTCAAAAAAGTAAATAGCTTTATTTTCAAGAAAACCTCCATGACACATTATCTTTTATTGAAACGACAAATAACGAACGTGCACAACTTATTTATAATAAAGCTCAATTATTAGTGTACCATCCTTGTCAAACTTTATGTACAATTTAGACTCTAATGTAAGTCTGATACTGACATCTTCAAATTGGTATCTTAAGTACTTCACACACATCTAGTTCATTGTGTTTTAGATCATCACTACTTTCAAGTGGCCTTTTGTACTTCAGTGACCAGTTAGATGAGCTGTTCTCGGGTTAGTGAACGTATCTATATGAGAAGATAGAGTGTTTCCTGACTTTGAGCTGTTCGCAGATTGGTTTAGCTATAACGGGTGACAATTTGTTTCCTAAGTTATATATATTCGTCAGGGGGTTGGTAGATAGTTATTGTATAGTATTTTATGTAGTTTTATGTAGTTATGTGCTCAAAAGGCATAAAAGGCAAACATGTTACTGAAAACAAGCTGTTAAAATAAACAATCGAATTCCTTAACAATTACCACTGTACTGTTGTTACCACTTATTTAACTTTCTTTATCAGTGACTCATTTGCTGTATATGCGTGTAATTTATTTTGGTGATGCAATTGCAAGTTACTTATCTATCCCTTCACTAGAATCAAACATAATATAGTCAGTTACCAAGACAAACTTGTGCTGTAACCATGTACCAAGATGGGTCATGGTCTATATTGTTATATCTGTTTTTTCTGTTTCGATTTTTTCATTCTGTTATTCTTTTCCTTTATTTTGACTCTCACTATCTCTCTATGTAAGGGAACCTCTAAGGAAAACCTGTCAAAACTAGAGAATCCAAGACTGGTTTGAAAGAGTCTGCTTTTCGATAATATTGCTCCCTCTGTATTGTTATAATTATTTGTTGGTGAAGTGATGAAAGTCAGTTTAAGTGAATTTGAGAGTTACAGATATAAAAACCAAAGATAATGGACTGTCAAAGTCATCCTGTCAATATTCGTCATGATGAAATCAGGTGTGGAGGGCTTTTTGAGGTGCCAGAACTTCAGTTTTGTTGGGATGAGGAGTTATGTCAGCCGCAAGTATGAAAGAAACACTTCATACATCAGCCTGCTGAAGTGGGCTAACTACTATGAGGTAGAGTTCACGAACAGCAGGTTCAGAAGGCTCTAGTAAGAGAATGAACTTGGATGGAATAACTATGAATCTTATGGGAATGGTAGATTGGGTGGAATGACAATGAGCCACAAGCAAACTTCAGTGCGTCCAATAATACTGATGCTACTCTAGATAGGCTAGAAGAGAACTTGTTAGATTCAAGAAATGAAAACCATCTTAGTCATAATACATATGTATAAAGCACTAGCAGATGCAAATAAACACACTCACAGAAAGACAGAGTAAATGTTCGCCACCCAATCTCATTGCTACTAGTACAAGACAATAAGACAATCCAATAAGCATATTAATTTTCCATTTAATAGCCAATAAGTTCTCAACCATTACCTTAAATATTATAGGTAGCCTAATCTGTACCCTACGTAAAAAAAATAGTATATAATATCCAGACGCCATTTCGTGGCACGTGATACTCCGAAGCGTACCATGACAAGGTAATTGAGCAGTTGGGATGTAAGAACGTCATAATAAATTAATCCACTAGAGAATCAAGTTACCTACAAAGCCAAGGTTAGTACTCATCAAGGTCGAACAATGGAAACGCGTATGGTTATACAGTTGCTTGCAAAGTTTTATTGGGGAAATATTTCAATGCATTAGTGCAACACGTTGAAAGGGCATTCTTTTGAACAAAGAATTTGAACAATTGACTTTATAACCCATATTGCACCACATGCAAGTCAAAGACTTAACTGAGTAGGACAATCTTCATAGTAATATTGGAAGTTTGATGAACAACTTGAGAAACATCACGTGAGCTAGGTGGAATATCCACTGAACCTCAGAAAATAAGCTGGAAATATTAAATTTACTCTAAATGTTTACATTATACAAAACAAGTCCAGAACAAAACCAGAAGGAATATACTTTAAGTGAAGTAGTTTCATACACTAGAAAATTAGTTTCCTCAATATAGCACTCATTATGAGAAGAGCAGATCTAGCCCAACTATTCATCTAATCTTTAGGAGGAGAGCAGTTGGTTGCTGTAGTTGACAAACTGATTTAAAGCACAAGGTTCTGAGATGAGCATGGCTGTGGACTCAGAGTAACACTTTAGCTTGTGTATGAATAGGTGGTTAGACAATAGCATTAAGCTAGACCTGAGATACACCATTGCGGCATGATACTGGGACTATCAAAACTTCATCTTGCCAGTAGTGATTATATTCATTAAAAGGAAAAAATTGTTTAAGATACATTTTAGTATTACCTTAGCTCAGTCATGAAAATTACTAGAATGGAATTATTATAGGAGTTGTTAGCTATCGTGGTTTGTTCGAGTGTTGCAGGTCTATAGGCAGATCGTCCAATGCAACCCTCTTAATAAGAAACTTCAGTGAATCTTCAGTTTCCTTAGGATGAAAAACTGTCACTTCCACCTGCTTAAGAGTGTACTAACTTGTTAAGAAAGGTTGCATAGTTCTTTGCACTTCCAACATCAGAATCTTGGATAACCCACTAGACAGTCATTGTTTACCGAACTATATGTATGTTTAATGCAAACAGTACTGACATAATAATACCACATATACAGTGGCATGCATGTCACATAACAGCTAATTGCTAAGCACCATGGTTAGAAAGAAACGTTACCTAGCATAGACAATAATTAGACACTACACGAAAGTAATCATACAGTTCTTGAAAATTTTTACAATGTTAAAGTGGTAGGTGAAGATGAGCTCCTTGGACTTGCATCTGGCTACTAGCAGGTCATAGCAATAAAGAAAGATAAATTGCGACTGCTTTCCTATGCATAGTGACTTACAATTGTTTAGTAATTTCATTTAGCCTGTACAACGAACAAGTAATAATTTAATGTATTAAAAACTAGCTTTGTATGGTTTGTAGTGAGAAAACTGTAAACCTATATAAATGACTTTATTAGTTTAGACAATAACCTATAAAGACGTTATTGAAAACATGCAAACCTAGTGGATATGAGGCACCAGCTCGTAGCTCGAGCACAAAAAAATATGCAGTAATCTCTTTGATACATCATTTAATAATGATGGGGTAAAAACCAATTTGTCAAGATTACAGTTGTCAAGAAATTGACTTGGTTCACAATTAAGAAATAACTCTATGGCTCTCTTTGCTATGTCTTCTATAACTAGTACATCGTGGATAATGCTTGTTAAATACTAAGTTGATTAGAATGGACACATACTTCAGATGGAGTACAACTTAAAATGCACTTACCAATCACGACACTGGTGCTTGATTATCCAAGTACAGATTGAAAGTTTATTTCTGGATTCAAATGCTAGTAGCACCAGAAACATAACAGCGTTGCTCCAGAAACAAGGTAATATTGAGCAGGAAGTACCAAATGGCAAACTGAACGAAAATTAGTGCCATTACCATAGTATAAAAAATTAACCACTTCCATCTCACTACCTCTATCATTGTTAGGGGCTTTCAGTATCTTTCAGATTGTTTAAGCCTTGAGACAACGAGATATAACTACACGAAAATACAATAGAGTTCATTTGACAACCTTTGAGAGTCTGTCTGCTCACTATATGCCCAAAATCATACAACTCATTTGGTTCAACAGATTGCAGCAACAGTGTAAATGTAGGATATTATGAAAAGTAACATTAGCACAATGTTAATAAACTGGAAGAATATAGCATGAAACTAAAGGTTGTAATAGTTGAAGAGCCTATATCACATTCTGCACCTTCACATTAAGATATAAAGCAGTGATGCAGACACTGAACTATTTAAAGTTTTCACTTCAATTACAGATCATATCACAAAAAGCTGAGTCAGCAAACTGTCTTTGGTATCACTGAATCTCTGGCAGAGATAACAAATGTAAGTTACCACATTATGACCACTATCTACTCCTCCACCAATGGAAGTGAAGCTTAAACAGTCACAAATTTCTTAACTCAGAGAGCCACAAATTTATTAGCTGAAATATGAATCCCACTTTCACGCTGACAAAATACATAACTGTAAAGGAAAGAACTTCAACAACCAGATATCTTCCAAGTTGTATTAGATATTGCTAGTGGTGAAAATTCGTACTTTGAAAGACCATCTGTAGTCAAAGAGGTGTTGCAAATATTAAAGTTCAGGTTACCAAGTTTGACAATCCATAGTTGGCTGACCGATATGGCCATCTTCTATATCTAATGGTAGAATATTCCATAACTAAACAGCATATGACTAGGCGGTCACCAAATGTTATAATATTTGGCTTAAAAGTGACATCCCTCTTCGACATTATAGAGAACCCACCAACAAGAGCAGACATCTCCAAGAGACGACGAAAGCATACGAGAGTTTTTTTATGATTAACCATGATAAATGTACATGGCACTATCCGAGGAAGGCTGCAGAACCATAGGAGAAAGGTTATGACAAGATGGCAAGGAAATCTCAGCTTAACCGCAGATATTAAGAATGGCTGTTGTTCCCACAAGACGCATGGAAACCATTAATGTCCAGGTGGATGAGCCACTTTTTAATTGGCAACCATTTAAACCATTCATGGATGAGTGTCAACAATCACATGTTACCTGAACAAATGACAAACATCTGTAGAAGCTGAATAATTATGTTGCTGAAGAACTGACACCTATCTGGCTGAACAAGAGAAAAACAGAAAAAAAAAGAGTAATGAGTCAGATATAAATAAAAATGAACAGATTTGCTCGAGACATCTGCGGTTTTCTGGCCATCTTAGATAATCTAGAAGAGGATGTGAATATATCTGGCAAAAGTTTTCTACAGTATATGCTTAACAACTTAATTTATATGAAAGTTAATTTTAGGTCCAAACCAACTGCTTACACTACCATCAAGCAAACAGAATATAATTCATCATGACAATAAACCCACTTGAAGTAAATATTCTCTCTGTTAACCTGAAGATGGCCTAAGAAGGTCGAAACATTATGATGTATTTTATTTTACTTAAAGATTTAATATCCATATCAGCCGTCTTTAGAATACAGGATATCATAACTTTAGGTTTATCAACTCTATCAATAATGAGTACAAGTGTCTCAATAGTTGAGTCTGGCCTTTGGTTGTACACGACAGAGGAAATACATCAGTTTAGCTATGGTTTCTGAGTCATACAGTAATGGATATGAAAAACTACATGGAATAAATTAGTGTAATAAATTGATCTCTCATCCATTTAGGTCAACACTGACAGAAGCCTCATTCTCTTTTCCTTGATAAGTGAACAACTTATTAACTGATATATAGAAAACGCATTTCTCTATTCTCTAATAACAAATGATCTCACAAATTAACAGAAAGCAACACTGTAAATTCTAACATAATGAAAGCTGTCTTAGATTTTAATTTAGTCCTCACCTAATAACATACAAATTGCGAAAGCCCACCTCATTAGTCATCAATCGAAGAAGAATAAAAGTCAAGTGAAACTTTCGCTGAGTATCATGTGAGGTGCCACAAGTTTGTGCTAATGCTGATTGATACCACTACTAATCAAGAACTATCCTACAATTATTATTGATTCGATCAGTTAGAAGAGACCAATGTCGGTTACATCAACACAATGAAGGGAATTTATCTTAGACGTAAATCAATTACAATAATCAGATCACATTATTTAGATGTCCATCCATATAAAATAGATGAAAGAAGGTCCAATGATTTGATAAATGAAGTGATATCAAAGAAAGAGGAAGAAAAATCATTTGTAGCTTCCATGTTTAATTGTTACAGGCTCTCTGATGGCACTACGGATGCTGTTATCCATCACTACTGATCAACAACAGGCTATGACTTTGGCTGGGTCTTAGTAAAATTCCATTGTGAATCCAAAGAAGTTATCAAACTATCAACTACTAGCGGTAGATTGCTCCACCATCAAATGCACCAAATAGCAAGACTACAGTAAAGATATGGGACCACATCTACGCATTGACAACATCTATAAGCTAAAGAAAATCATAAGCAAAATATAGATCTTTGAAAAGTAATATAAATATTTAACCATATATTCGTTTACGATTTCCAAATTTTGTCGAGGGTAATATAACGTAACAGAAAGAGAGTACAATCCTAGGGTTTCTGATGTTAATATTTTTCAGAATCTTACGACAAACGAAAGATCGCGGCGTGCTTCAAAATTATTTAACTGATGAATATTGTACTTGACAAATGTTAACCTTATTCCTATGAAAGAAAATATGTCCAGTCTGTATTTCTTGATAGAGGAACAAATAAAAAAAGATACAAATACGACTGGGTTTGTTAAAATCATTCTCACTGTTTGTTCCTAAATCAACACGAATAGGCAGGTGCTATTTATTTTTCAATTTTTAAAAGTGAGCGTGATTTACATCAGTTACATACTTATCACAAACAAAGCGAATGTCATTTTATTTTTCTATATAGATTATCTAGTTCCTAGAAAAAAAAAATCCCAGTCCTTTATTCTTCTCCATCTTCAGAAACAGCAAGAGTGTTTCTTTCCCACAAGAAAACAAAAAAATATTGAATATTTGTTACAGTGTAGTACAAATACTTACGTTGTTTCGTACAACATGTGTGAAAGTTAAAACCTTTTCATGACCACTCATGAATCCAAATCAAAATATATCTTGTTTTAAATAGCTTTACTTCATGTTTTGGAAAATATCCAATTATACCACGCTTAGTTTTAATGTTTATAAATAAAATTTTACAATTCTATTCATATTAAAAAAAACAATGTTTTGATAGCACTACACTGCAAGTATGTATGAGTTGATGATGTTTGTCATGAATATGTAATTAGTATAAAGATGTTTATTGTTTGTTATTAAGCACAAAGCTTCACAAAGGGCTATCTGTGCTCTGCCCACCATGGGTATCGAAACCCGGTTTCTAGGATTTACGTCCGCAGACATACCGTTGTGTGACTGGGATCATAAAATAAATGGTAAAACTTGAGTTTCCTACCGAAAAGTCAGAGATTGAAGTATACAAGACATTGCAACTTTAAATCACATTACAATAGCGAAGACAACAAATCAGCGGTGGCGGACTTTTTGTGGACATCCAGTGGCGTATTTAGATAAGGACTAGAGATGGCTCAGTCCTAGGGCCCATGGTTTTAATGAGAGCCCACTGATAATTTTATTACATGTAAAATTACACGAGATGTAGGGACCACAAACATTATTACCCTCTGGGCCCACACAACCTTAAATCCGCCACTGTCTATTCCTCACGTAATTTTACATTGATAAAATAATCAATAGGCTCCCATTAAGATCATGGGCTCTGGAGCTATGTTCCCTCTAGCCCCTGTTTAAATACGTCACTGCAAATCAGTTAACCCAATGCAGAAAAGTACTACTATTTTCTCACTAAGCTTCAAACTTGCTGACTTATTTATATAACATTCATTTTCAGTTTGGCCCATATATTGAATCAATTTGAATAATTTTATGTGGTTAGTTATTGCGATACTAAAGGTAAATATTGGCCAAAAAAAAAGTATGAAGTTACTCGTTTTCTAGAAATTCAGAGCAATAACTAAACGGATGAACACCAGCATTAACAACGTTTTTGTTTCATTTTGCGTTTGTGATCTTATATTATTAGGAAGGATGTAACAAACAAAGACACAGACTCACAAGGTTCTTGGTGAATAAGTAATTCAGAAAGATGTGTTTAAAAGGTCAGTAGAATCCGATTCACTTATAATTCTAGGTTTCATCCCTCAGAAAAGGAAGAGTTTTGATTTATATATATTTTAATATCTCTTAGGAAGACTTTAACTGAACGGTTATCATGATTACTACACTAGTTAAACAGTACTAAACTCATCTTACGGGTAATTACTAAGTCATTAGCACATAAAAGGGCTGGCAAGTAGTTGACACCTCGTTCTAAGCTTCTAAAACAAAATAAAATAATAAAAAGTGTTGCACGACACTAGTAGGTAAAGTCAGTTCCTAAGTGATAACCATTAAAAAACTGTGAGGGAAATACTTCCTGTCTCTCCTACTCCCTACGATTTGCTAAATTAAAAACAGAGAAATAAAATTATATTCAATTATGATTAGTATTAAACATGTAGATAAAATATAATAATTTATTGACAATAGCTTAACTACAACTATTCTGACCTTGGGTATTGGACAAAAATGTTTAGAACTTAATAAGTTTTCTTGAGTAGGAAGAACGCTTGATAGAACAGCCACTAAGATTTTCTCAAAGACTTCTTGCTTTTGGACACATGGCGGCACCAGCAAGTGTGTAGCGGAAGTCGTTGGTTGTGAATTCTTTCCTTCGTGTCAGTGCAAGTCTGTGAGAGAAGGCATAACCTAGAGGGCGCACATTTCTCAAGAGCTTCTGCTTGTTCGTTTCTCGTTTTGTTTTTGTCTTTCCTGTTGTATTTAGAAGTTGAATAGCTTCTTTGTATACAAGGCATCTTATTATGATAAATTTGGTCAGCGAGAGAAAGTAGCTCTACCCAGTTGCAAAGTCATCGGTACTTAAAAGTGACATCCGTTGTAGGCTTACAAGATATGCTGGGTTCTGACTTACTAAAGCCGAAGTAAAAATTCTTTTGAGTTTCAGCAAATTACAGAAAAATTAACATGGGTTTCGAAAAGAAGCAGATATTTGTTCAGGTATTCCCTGTTGTAATGATATTGTTGACATATTTCTACTTAGTGTCTGCTGTAAACGTAAATAACTTAGCTTGTTCTTTTGTTAAGTATGCCTATTCAGCGAAAGGATTCGATGACAACGATGTACCGGGGAAAGCAATTTTTGGTAAGTATCTCAATTATTTTTGTTCTGCTTATTTACCAGGAATAATAACAAAACGAATTATTTAGATAACAGTGGTTTTATGTCTGATGAAGGCTGTTTGCTATAATTATAAAGTTCTAGACGATGAATTTCATTAAGAAATTATCATTAAACAATTAAATGTTTTTATTTCAGATGTTTCATTCATCAGAGTTACGCATTTCCCTACTTTGGCCATAATTAACCCTCTTCTCAGAGAATTACGTCAGAAAAGAAATTACTTGAACACACACACCCTTATTTTTATTTACTTGTTAATATTGTCCTCATTTGAGTAATCTCTCATCCAGATGTTAGAAAGTATGTAACATATACCAATGTTTTAAATTACATCTGTATTGTTCGTTCACTTATTAAGCAAACGCCACCTTCTGTGCGAATACGTGAATGGCAGGTTTACTTATAGTTTCCTTTTGCAAATAGCGATTTAAATCCATAAATAAATGAAGTATCTCTAATTATACGTTTCTTTTGTTCGTTATTTTTCTTCTCTGTATTAACTGAGACGAAGATATACTGGACGGGTTTTACTCGGAACCATAATTGACAGGCATGAGGGGTTTATAATAATTGAAAAAAACAAACAAACCCAAAAAGCACGTTATTCCCTAACGCTCCAGCACGGGTTTTTATCAAGAACAGTGTGTAATATATTTTCTCAAACAATACAACATTTTTATACGTATCGTCACAGACATATTACTTCTAGTTTCTATTTATTTGTTATCTCTCCGCTGATTTAGCAGTGAGTCTCAGGGCTTACTCGCTAAAACTCTGATTTTGATGTCCATGGTGGACAGAACACAACTAGTCATCCCAATGTGTAGTTTCCTGTCCAACAAACAACCCATTATTTGCTCACTCAAAAAAAAAAAAAAAAATGGAGAAATTATACAAATAAATAAACATGGGATGTTTCATGTCTGTTGTTACACTTTATGTTAAGATCAAAACTTATTTGTCTAATTTTACCTTGTATGTGTTCTGTAAATGAATATTGCGACCCTTAGATACAAATATTGTGTACTGTTTTGACTGAGAAACAAAACAAACAATAACTAAAAAGAATACAGTACTATTTTACTTTTGTTTTACGCGAGGAGGATGTATTTTTCGGTATTTCGCGCCAAGCTACATAAGGGCTATCTATCTGTTCATAACATTTTCTAAGCCTGTGAACTAAAGGACGCAACTCGTCACTAACTCTCTTGTATTCGAATACAAGTAGTTGACCATCATTCTTAAGTGCACTTACGGTCTCAGAGTAAAGGTTGAATGAAAGAGGTCCCGAACCGATCCTCGCATTGGTAGTCCAGGCAGAGAAAGCTGTTACAATCAGATAGATCTCTTCCAACTGCGATCTATATGGGAATTAAGTATATAATGACTGTTTGTTTTATAATAAAGCCATATTAAGCTGTGCGCTGTGTCCACTCTGTGGGGATTCAAACCCTGGATTTTTGCGTTACACGTTTTTAGACTTGCCGTTATTCCACCGAAGAACAAATAGGTTGATAAATGATTACAAAAATTCGTAATTCACTGATATTTTAACAGTGAAGAAAAAGTGTCGTTATTTGGTGGATATTTTTAGACATTGTACGTTGTACATCCGAATGTTTGCCTATACGAACAGGTTTAGTGGTAACTGTAAAAGCAATGACCACTATCAGCTAACCACTATTACAAATATGAAATCATTATAAACTATAATACATAATTCTTTCTTACCTTTAACTGAACACAATCAATCTAAATACAAACCCATTTTAGAGAGTCAAATGAAAATTAATTTGGAGAGTATTAGACTTTTGAACTGTAAAATAAAGAAAGTCAATAAATTTCTTCTCTATTAATTAAGGTTTACAGATTTTTGAAACACAATTTGTAAATACATTAATTATTTTATATATATAATCTAATTAATGAAACTGAAATAAGTCCTGGTGAAATGTAGATATAAATTTAATGTGGGTAGTGCTATAAAAAACACTCTCGATGACATAGGCCTGCGAATTTAAGTTTCATGAAAGTTGTTTTGGTTTTAATAACAGATTTTCCATAATTTAGCTACGCAGATTTATAAAATAATATTCATTTATTTTTATCACGTAAGAATGTTTTTTAGAATACGGCAACAATTATTTAGATCAAATTATTTTTTCGTTTACCACAATGAACATTTTTGTTATTATATTAAGATGAAACTGTCACGTCGCGATTGATCTAGAAAAATCTATAGCCAACGGCTCTCAACATTTTGAACATAACTTAATGCGACCCGATTTCAATGAATATGATTCACTTATGTAAAAGTTTTGTGTTGTTTTGAATTTCGCACAAAGCTACTCGAGGGCTATCTGTGCTAGCCGTCCCTAATTTAGCAGTGTAAGACTAGAGGGAAGGCAGCTAGTCATCACCACCCACAGCCAACTCTTGGGCTACTCTTTTACCAACGAATAGTGGGATTGACAGTCACATTATAACGCCCCCACGGCTGAAAGGGCGAGCACGTTTGGCGCGACGGGGATGCGAACCCGTGACCCTCAGATTACGAGTCGAACGCCTTAACACGCTTGGCCATGCCGGGCCCTTATGTAAAAGTACATACGACGTTTCGTGAAAAATCTGTACGTGCTGGAGAAGAATGTGTATCAGTTTCGGATACAGTGTGCAGGAATTATTACAGGACATGTAAGATTTTCAAAACAGTAAAACCATCGCAGACCTATGCAATCTGCTATATCACACAAAAGAAAAAGTTGGTTTATACTCAAACATTAAATATCGAGTTTAATGAAACGGAGATAAAAACAACAGATGATACTCTATTCTTTCACAAGCCTCAAGTGCTGAAAGTACACCATGAATCGACTTGAGCGCATATTCTGAAACATGCAGTCTACAAAAGTATACAAAAACCAGTTTAACCTATTGTGTAGCTTTGCGCTAAAAAAAACAAAACAACAATTTCAAAACTTGATTTAGCTGGAAAGCTGTGTGACCTCAAACAGTAAATAGTTCGTGGGATAAAGAAAAAGAATGAGATTTCTTGTGAAATTTGACGAGTTCATTCAAAGTTCAACCAGTTAAATTACATAATAAGTTATTTATGCAAGGAACCAAAAGTGATTTTGATTAAAAGCGTACGTATTTTAGTGTATGTGTGATAGAAATAATATTTATTTTCAATTTCGCGCAAAGCAACATGAGGGCTATCTGCGTTAGCAGTCCGTAAGTTAGCAGTGTAAGACCAGAGGAAAGGCAGCTAGTCATCACCACCCACTGCCAACTCTTGGGCTACTCTTTTACCAACGAATAGTGGGATTGACCGTTACATTATAACGTCCCCACGGCTGAAAGGGGGAGCATGTTTGGTGTTTCGGGGAATTTAACCCGCGACTCTCAGATTACGAGTCAAGTACCTTAACCACCTGACCATGCCGGGCCTCATAGAAATTATGAAAGATCTATCCAGACATAAATAAATACTTACTAGTTGTGTTATATTTCTTCGCTCGGTGGGTACTGATATTATTCCCAACGAGAGTTAGTGTTTTTGTTTAGAGGATTATCTTTGTTGAAAATATTTCTTTGTTATTTCTCTTTAAAGAGAAAAAGCAAAACAAACAAATAAATAAAAAAACGTTTCTAATTCGTCACGCCTGTCATTATAACATACACGTTTGGTCAGTGTGGCTACTTTTCCAGGTGCGATTAACGTACTTATTCAGGAGGCCTCTTATATAGTGTTTATCATCCATGTGTGTGTATTTGAATAGCTGGAGGGAATTGGGTTCCTTTTGGCTATTCATTGGCATCGTTCCGAGGTTGTTCAGCCGCTTGCTTAAATAAAATCTAAACCGTTGTCACTGGGGGCTGGCATAACATACAAGAAATTGTTGGTAAAAATTAGTTCGAAGATCGTTGTCAGAAGGTTAACTTCTAATAGGTGTTTTTTCTTCCTCTAAATATAAACTGTAAAGATCGAAAAACACAAATAAAGCTTTATCACTGAGGAAATAAAGTACTGACCCCCAGGATTAGAAAAATACTATTGATGTGGTCCCCACTCAGGATAAAATATGAGCCTTCCCAGCTGGTAATATCCGTATAACAAATTCCTCGGATGCCACAGTGAAAGTTACTTTCTTCACGTCAGACAATGACCCACATAGCTTGAAGTAACAAAGTTTTCATTCACGTAAACTTAATCTGTATTTTATACGTATTGGGATAGAACTGGTGTAGCGTTGTTTTGATATTAAATGAAAATATTATATTTTAAGAGAGAGGTATAAATTTATATTTATTACATAGCGATAAATAAAATTGACTTAGCAAAACTTAAAACTCTGGTCTCAAAGTGGTCTTGAAATATCGTTCTGTTAGTAAAGTATGATGGGCACTACCTTCTCTAACACATCAGTATATCTAATGCAGGCGAAGTCCAATACTACGTTATAAAGTTTAGTTCTTATTTGTCATTTATTTGTCAGAAACCAATTCAGCATACAGGCGGTTCTAATAACGAAAGTCGACATTTTTTCATTGTAATTTTGTGCTCAGCTATTTTGATGTAATTCATTCATGCCGTATTAAACTTGTTTCTTTTAGAATTCAGGCCCGGCATGGCCAGGTGGTTAAGGCACTCGACTCGTAATCAGAAGCTCGCGGGTTCGAATCCCCGTCACACCAAACATGCTCGCCCTTTCAGCTGTGGGGGCGTTATACTGTGATGGTCAATCCCACTATTCATTGGTAAAAGAGTAGCCCAAGAGTTGGCGAGGGATAGTGATAACTAGCTGCCTTTGCTCTTGTCTTACATTGCAAAATTAGGAACGGCTAGCGTAGATAGCCCTCGTGTAGCTTTGCGCGAAATTCCAAAAACAAATAAGAACTGTAAATCTGGCGCGCCACCTGTGGGACCAACTCAGTATGTTCTGTGCCGACTAAATTATGAAATATTATTTCTGGTCGGGCTTAGTGTACTGGGTAGAGTTTCGGGATGCAGATCGGAGCGTCTTGAGTTTGAAACGTAATACTGCTGAAGAGGGACTGCACGTTTAGTTTTGGAAGGAGTTATAAAAAGTGACAGCCAATATCTTTATTCGGCTCAAGATCCAGATGAAGTCCTTGATAGTGGTGGTGGGGCTGCTTTCCATCTGTTTAGTTCTAAAATAATGGACTGATATGCTTAATTTCTAGAGGTTTCTGACTTGACCGTTTAGCCTATGTGTGTATAAATTGTTGTTTAGGTTCAGAATGCCTAAATTTTTTATCTTCTCAATATTACTCTTTTGAATGGTTCACACTTACGTGAAGGACTTTTGATTAAATTAATTTGGTATTATATGAGCTGTAAGGGTTTTATCTCAGCTCTTAACTAATGCTTCTCTAGAGGAAGACCACTTGCATCTGTAATATCAGAAAATAAGAATACGGGTATATGAAAAATCATCTTTCACTGTTTTTTTCATAATAACTACTTATAAAGTTTAATGGTGTTACAGACGTTTAAAGACCCGAATAACTAAGTGGTTTAGCATTAACTAGACCTTTTAAGCTGTCGGTGCGTTATAGGTGTGACAGTCATCTTTTTAATGGATAGATAGCGGTAGAGCGCTGTTGACTAGTTGTCTTCTCTCTGATCAACAGTTCAAAACTAGGGATGACAAAAGATGGCTTTAATAGCTTAGCCATAAATACAAAAAAATATTACATTATAAGCTTGTTATGAGTTACATACAATTAATCTGTATTACAGAAACAAAATATGTGGATTAAATGCTAGCTTACCTTGGTAGATCTTCAAAGATAGTTACGTATCAACAATCGATTGATAATTTGAACACTCGCCATCTTCTGCACTAGAACATTTGCAAATTACAACATAAAGATTTTTGTTTTTCGTAATTCCTTAATTATCGAAAGCTTGTTCCAAGTGTTACGCTGTACAAATGGAAAATTCGATATCTTCGTTCAGTCATATTAACATTTGGATGTACACTGCTGACCAAAATCTTAAGGCCAATGAACATAAAGAAAAAATATGCATTTTGTGTTGTTAGACTCAACCACTTATTTCAGTAGAGCTTCGAAAGATGACAATAAGAAAATGGAAAATAAAAATAAAAAACTTTTTAGCATTTAATAGGGAAAATGTGAACAGTATGAAATAAGCCTAAATACTAGCTGGTCAAAGGTTTAAGACCATACTGAAACGAAGCGTTAATCGGTAAACACGTAAAAAATTTTGGTCATTTGTGTTCAAGCATTAGCGTTGTCAACATCTCCCACTGACATCTCCTGTGTTACATTGAGTAAAAACATAGCAAAGGCTAAAACGTTGACAGAGTTTGAACGTAGCAGAACTGTCGAGCTGCAAAAGCAAGGTCTCTCTCAACGTGCCATCGCTGGTCAAAAGTTTAAGACTATACCCAAAAGAAGTCCTAAACAGGGTAGGAAATGCCAAACAAGAGGTCTCAGTAGTGAGTTGCACGGCCGTCATTGCGAATAACTTCAAACATTTGCTTTGGCATGGTCGATATAAGCGTTTGCAGAAGGCTGGCTGGAATGTTATTACAAGTGGTGAAGATGGCTTCAATAAGATCATGAACTGTTTGGAATTAACGTCTATTTCTATAGACTTCCCTTGCCATCCACCCCCAAACATTTTCATTGGGTTTCAATTCGGGGTAACACGCTGGATGGTCTACAAGAATCACGTTATTCGCCATGAAAAAGTCCTTTGCCCTGCGGGAATTGTGGATTACAGCGTTGTCCTGCTGAAAGATACAATCATTTCCACACAAGCGAGGGCGTTCAGTCAATAAGGATGCTCTCTCCAACATGCCAATGTAACCAGCCGCTGTTTGACGTCCCTGTATAACCTGAAGCTTCATTGTTCCATGGAAGGAGAAAGCACCCCAGATCATGATGGAACCTCCTCCACTGTGTCGTGTAGGAAATGTCTCCGGTGGGATATCCTTATCGTGCCAGTAACATAGGAAGCTATCATCTGGACCATCCAGGTTAAATTTTTTTCTCATCATTCTCTTACTTTTCTACGTCCCATGTGTGGTGCTTTTCAGCAAAGTTTAACCGAGCTGTTTCGTGGTGTGGAAGGAGGCGTGGCCTTTGAAGACGTTTACGGTTTTTAAAGCCTTTCCCTCGGAGGTGCCGTCTTATTGTTCTTGAGCTGCATTCTACGTCCGTAAGGGCCATAATCTGGTTTGACGATAGGATGGTGTCTTGCCGGACAACCCGTCGAATCCTCCTGCTAAACGCCAGCGAAAGTTTCTTGGGCCGACCACTTGAGATTCTCGTTCCGTATCTCTCAGGGTCTTTTAAGAAATTTGCAACAGCAGTTTTACTACGCCCAATCTCACCAGCGATGACACGTTGAGAGAGACCTTGCTTTTGCAGCTTGACAATTCTGCCTCGTTCAAACTCTGTCAACTTTTTATGCCTTTGCCATGTTTTTACCCAATGTAACACAGGAGATGTCAGTAGGAGATGTTGACAACGCTAATGCTTGTACACAAATCACTAAATTTCGTTACATGTTTACCGATTAACGCTTTGTTTCAGTATGGTTTTAACTTTTGACCAGGTAGTATTTAGGCTAATTTCACAGTGTTCACATTTTCCCTATTAAATGCTAATAAATGTTTTATTTTTATTTTCCGTTTTCCTATTTTCATGGTTCGAAAGCATATTTTTTCTTTATGTTCATTGTCCTTAAGATTTTGGCCAGCAGTGTATAAAGAAATGAATGAAAACGTCACTAACCCTGTGATTGTTGTATTAATATGGAAACTGAGGTCCACGTTGTCGCCTTTTTTATAATAAAATCCCTGCATGGCAGGTGGTTAGGGTGCTCAACTCGCAATTTCAGGGTCACGGGCTCAAATTCCCGTCACACCAATCATGCTCGCACGTTTAGCCGTGGGGGCGTTATCATGGTTCGATCAATCCCAGTATTCATTAGTAAAAGAGTAGCCCAAGAGTTAACGATGGGTGGTGATGACTAGCTGCCTTCCTTTTAATCTTACCCTGTTAAATTATCGAAGGCTAGCGCAGATAACCCTCGTGTACCTTTGCGCGGAATTCACAAACAAACATATTGATACTAATGCTTTCTTCGTAAAAGATAAACGAGATGTGTTTTTATTTCTTAAGAAAGGTTTTGCTGTAGTGACGCGTCATAATTGTTTGTGTTATTCTTGTATTTCATTGTTTATTTTCACATTAATAACAGCCTGTCATAGTCTGGTAGTTTCGACACTCATCTCTCAACCTGTGTGTTGCACGATCTAAACCGAGCGCCGCACATCCTTGCTTTTACATGTGTGGGAGCGTTATAATATCTCGTTTAATCTCACTATTCGTTAGTAAAAGCATAGTTGAAGAGTTAATACTGGGCGCTTCTGACTAGTTGTCTTTCCTGTGGTTTACAATTCAAAGCTAGAAACGGTGGCAGATAGATTTAGTATTTTTCTCATAAACAAATGCTTAAGCAGTTTATAGCTTTCAAAGACTCACTTCCTTCTATTTTGTTCGTTTTTGAAGTTAATGGCTTAATATGTCAATTGCTGTTTTTACAACTAAGCAAGAAAAATTGCCAAACCACTTGCGAGTAAAAATAAATGTTTACAATTAATTTCTTCGTCAACCCATGTTATTAGGTTTGTACCTTTTAACAAACCCACTAAAAGTCGGATAACTTTATGCAGTATCTGTTATTTGTACAGGGTTTTGACAGCAACAACAACAAAACAAATACCATAAATTCATCGCAAAATAATGTCGAAAGTTCTACCGATAACTTAATTTTGTTTGCTTTTCCTTCGAATAATTACTGCTGATATTGATTCTTTTAACGCACTTGTTTGATTCCATTCGTTCAGACTTACAAGATTCCGTGGGTTTGGCAAATAATTTGTTCAGTTTCATCAAGTGCCAGGGGTGCGTAATTAACCCGACCAAAAGGTTCATTTCTAACAACTCCCACTATTTTAAACGAATTAGGCTTAATATAACCTGATGGTTATAGTGTTTCGACTCGCAATTTGTAGGGTACAGTTTTGTATCCTTGTCACCGAACATGCTCGCTCTTTCAGCTGTCGGGATGTCATAAGATTACTATTAATACCGCTATTTGTTGATAAAAGAGTAGTCCAAGTGGTAGGTGGTGTTGACGAATGGGCCTCACAATTAATTAATTATTGCATTTTTTGTTGAAAATATATAAACAATGGTATAAAAAATTGGGAAATTTAGTATATTTTTTTATGCATTTTCATTGATAAGTTAGAACAGAAGATTTATGTATTATTGACACACAAGAAAATTCTTCATATTTCCATTTCCTCAGACCATTTTTTACCTGAACACATTTGACCAGAAAGTTTATGTGACAGAGTAAAATTTAATAATAACATTAACATTCTGTTTGGTAATGAGTAATTACACTTCTGGTAACAACTTGGTTGTAATTATGTTTTGTAAAAAATATCTATCTACAACTCTACTTATACGGACCTTGTACCTGTGAGAATCAAACTCCAAGTATATTTAATCTTTTAGCAAAAGTAGTTTTATGTAAACGCTAGGTGTCTCTAGCTTTGTTGTATAAAGTGCCATCCAGGATGAAAATTTCAATTTCCTTCAGAGTTGTATTTTAAATGTTATTGTACTATTAAATATTATAAGTAAAAATATTAAAATATCTGACGCTTAGAGTAGTCCCCACTGGTATAGCAGTAAGTCTACGGATTTGCAACGATAAAATCAGGGTTTCGATTCCCCTCGGTGGACTCAGCAAATTTTCCGATGTGGCTTTGCTATAAGAAAAACACACATACACGCTTAGAATATACAGTTATTGTTCACTTGACGTATGCGATAACAATAATATTTTATCGACGTATATCATCAACTCAATGAATTAATAAAGATCGATGCTGCATGTATTTAACAATATTAAGTTTGAAAATCAGATACGAGTTTTGTCGGAGTCTCTAGCACATAGTTACGCTTATACAATATTGGTGTTTTGACCCATACCAATGCATGGACAGTGTGGTCATAAAGTTTGGTTTGTTTGATGTAAAAACTGTCGAGTCGTAGAAAACACGAACGATGATTGTCTTACGTTACAAACAACTTTTTTCCATGTTGTACTGACTATTATCAGTTGATAACATATTCCATCTCTATTCACTTAACTTGTTGCACTGGTAAGTGACCTACAGACCTTCTCCGGTGTTCACAACACTGTACGGAATGATTTACTATCAATCATGTATGACGCGCTTCGTAAATAGCTCGATGTTAACTGAAAACAACTGTACCAAAACAAAAGGGCTTTGGCAAGACGGTTATGGAATGTCAGTTCAATCGTGCAGACTGGGTATGTTTATGGTATTCATTTGTTGCTCATGAACCATTCATGTTTCAGATGGATGTGCCTCTGTCTCATCTTCCAAGAATTCCAAGTAATTACAAGCTTCTTTCTCTCTTGTTACTGAACTTTAATTAATACTGTTGGGTCTTACTATCGCGTACATTAGTGTCGTATGTAATTTAAATCTGTATGACTTAATGAGTCTGCAATGAGGTGAAAGGTGACACGCGGAGTGACTGGGGGCTATCATTAATGCCCCTTTCTTCGTTTTAGACAAAACATTGCTGTTTAGCGTATGGTAAATAAAAAATACCAACTTTAAGATTTCATTCTACTCTACATATATGTGGAATATAAGACGTGACGGATTTTAATTATCTCTACTAATCGTTCATGCTTGGATATCATTCTGGTGAATTATTAATTATCTTCGAATAGACAGTGTACTAAGGTCAGCTATGTGAGACATTGTGTACAATGTTTTTTAAATCACCGGAAGTACTGGGTGGAGGACAGTGACATTAGGTTAAAGAAAGGATAAAGAATAACATAATGGCTATCACATCAATCTTAAAGTTTATTTTTAGTTATGATGTCATGTACATGACATTTTCCCAGGAGTTTCACGCATATGCTGGAAAACTATGGACTTTGACTGGACATTTGACTCATGTTATGACTGAAACACACATGGCAAGATGTAATTCACACACCAGGGGTATTCAGTGTCTTGATTTATTGAGGCGTCTGTGTTTAATGTCATCTGTTTAATTATTAGAAGGAAGTCAGTGTTACTGTAAGTTTAGAAGCATCCAGAAGGCTCTTATAACACGCGTACATATGGCAGTAATATTATCTTTTGTAGTTCTTAGTTGCTAAAATATATCTACGCCCGGTTGTTTATTGTACAAGTCACTCCATGGACCACCTTGTATTGATAACCTCTTTTGGTCATCTTGTCATTTACACATTTGGAAAAGAGAAACAAATGAGTCCTCCACCCTTTCGACTACTGAGAACTGCTCTTTAAGATCTATGTTTTTATAGTTTAATTCCTATTAAATCTGCTTTGTCTCAATATTCTTTTGAAGCGGACTGGGTCTTTATGTTCATTTCTTAAATTAAGATGAAAATGAAGTGTGTGTGTGTATGTGTGAATATGATATTCAGTAATGTAAATTTGTTTCAAAATGTCATGTTTATTTATGATTTATAAGAAGCAAATAATCATAGCTTTTGATAATGAAGATATAGATACCAGTAAGTTTATAAAAGCAGGGTAATACAATATTTATTATTTTTCAAACTCTAAGGAAATTTAACAGATAGGCGTAATTACAACGAGCTGCCAAATCGATTAAAAAAAACAACCTCTGTAAGATGATAGCAGTATAATTCTAATAATTTGCAGTTGGTAAAGATGTATTATAGTTCTACAGATCTTTGTACATATTGAAATAGTTGAGCGAATTCTTTGATATGGTTAAATAGTAGTTCAGATTTAAATCGATATAAATCTCTTTAGAGAAAAAGTGCGTTGAATTAAATGTGTGCCTTGTGAAAAAAATATTGTTAGACTTCTTTAAACATTTAAAAAACAAATTTTCACATTTAAATTATAAAAAAATTCAAGTTTGTAAATAACTAGGACTTACCAACTGTCATGAACTGTTTTGAGGTGTACCTATATCCAAAAGTTATAAAGGTTAAACTACAAACTTAATTGCTTCACAGTGATTGACTTTTTAGTCCTCTGACAATAAGTTTACATTAAGTTATGATCTTAGTACTAATCTGGTAAAAAATAGGATTCTGTCTTCGATTGTAAGTAAGGTATCCTTTTATATCATTCTGTGGCTTTCCTTTTGTTCTTCTCTTGATAATTTGCCTTTTTCTCCAAAGAAACATAGTTTGTCGAATTGGCTGATGAAACCAAAATCCAGAAACTTGAAAAAAGCTTAATTTAACCTTAATCATTTTAATTTCACATTGCCAAACAATGAATTTAGTCGTAAATTGAACTTCTGTTGAAACTGTTGTTAGTAAAAACTAGGTAATGACCATATACTACTTGTTCTTAGTAGGTTTGTTCGCGTTTTTCTTAATATACGCTGAGAGGAGTGTATGCAAATCAAAACTTCATCTGATAGCTTCATGTTCTTGAAAGAGTCGAGTGCACTGTGCTTTCGTTTTTGTCAGCTTTTTCTCCTCTTTTTCCATAATGTCCCACAAAATGATTTTTCTTTTTCAGTCTTAATGTCAGTTACTACCGTTGGGTCACCTTAGATACTGATGTGACTTCGGTGATTCTCGATAAGATTTACTTGGTGGTGTCCATCTTCTCTTCAGGTAGCCCTCCCTAATTTAGTAGTTAAATACTAGAGGTATGTCAGCTAGTAACTCGACCCACCACAAACTCTTGGGCTATCCTTTTATCAACGAATAGTGGGATATAGCGATACGTTGTAATGTCTCCATGGCTGAAAGGGGGAGGAGGTAGGGCGACAGGGATTTGAACCCACGACCCACAGATAAAATAGAGTTACATTTACTATATACAAATTGAAAGTCATTTAGTAAGTGTTATTTATAAATGTTAACAAATGAAAATATTGGGTATTGGTGTTTTCAAGCTGAGCGGCACTTCTGCGTTTAAAGAAAAAGTTAACACACCTAAAAGGTTTAATATATCACACCCTGATATTCAACTATTGATCAGAGGGAAGGCGGTCAGTCAGCAGAATCCTATGCAACAGGGACTGTAGCTTGTTTTTGGTCAAATTACAGGATCATTTGTTATTCTTATAATGCACCTTTGACTAAAAGCAAGGACCATGTTTAACTATATCATGGCCCATACTTTCGATCTGCAAGATAGCATATTAATCCTTACGCCACAGCAAGCGCAACAATATTTGAATTATCTTTCTACAACAATATTTTGAAAATAGTAATAAACTTCTGTTGTTAAAGTGATAATTAAGGACTTCTCTTTTTTTCTAGACTGATGATACCAGTCGCTCTCCATTTTGTATATAATTCTTCTTAATTGTAGGTCGAATTAACCTCACATGGAAATTAGGTTCGAATAGTTTTATGTTTTGTTTATAAAAAATCTTTGCCATTAAAATGGAAAAGACTTCGCTAAGGACAGGCTGAAGAGGTTCATAGCTTAAGTGCTTTGTGCTTATACTAAAGACCCTATAATTTTAAATATAATCTGCCGAGATTACCCGATAAAATGAAGGCTTATACGAAGAACACGTATTTACAACTCATTAAATGTTAAGTTTAGGAAGAAAGAAAGATACATCACAGTCGTTAAGGAAATACAAACTTTAGCCACACTATAAAAAAATAAATGTATTCACAACTCCTGACATGTACCTCCCCAGTAAACATACATGTACTACAAGTGGATGGTAACATCGGTACTAAAAACACTGAGAAAAACTCGCGCCAAAAAAAAGAAAAATTTATCAAACTATAAATGGTGTAACAATAAATACAGTTACAGTAATATATACTACCAAACAAGCATAGGGAATATCTCATTTCATCGACATAATCATATGCACAAGAAAAAACGTAAAGGCTCACAAAGTCTATCACTAAGCAGGGGGATTGGATTTGGACTGTGATTTGGTCGTGTTGTTTTGCGCGACCTTGGAGGGACACGACAACTGGTGGTGGGTCGGTCTGATTTAAATTTCGCACAAATCTACAAGAGGGCTACCTTGTCTAGCCCTCACTAATTTAGCTGTGATAGACTAGATGGATGGCAGCTAGTCAACATCACCCACCGGCAGCTTTTGGGTTATTCTTTTACCAACAAATAGTGAGATTGACCACAACACATTATAACGCCCCCACTGCTGAAAAGACGAGCATGTTTGGTGTGATGGGAATTTGAACTCTTGACTCAGAGTATGAGTCGAGAGACTAACCACCAGTCCATGACAGACCAGGTGGGGACGAGAACTAAGTGTTTAAACTCACAATCTCTGAGTCAAATTAATGTTCACACTCTGAGACCATTTGTGGATAATCTCCGGCCTATAGTTTCTGTCAACGTCGCGTAACTTAAGGTTTCTCAACCCATGAGTTGCGATACAAACAGGGGTCATTAGGATATGTGAGAAGGTCGTGAGCAGAGTTTGGAAATAGATAATAGTGTATATACACTGCTGGCCAAAATCTTAAGGCCAATGAACATAAAGAAAACATATGCATTTTGTGTTGTTAGACTCAACCACTTATATGAGTAGAGTTTCGAAAGATGAAAATAAGAAAAGGAAAAATAAAATAAGAAACTTTTTTAGCATTTAATAGGGAAAATGTGAACACTATGAAATAAGCCTAAGTACTAGTTGGTCAAAAGTTTAAGACTATAATAAAAAGAAGTCCCAAACAGGGTAGGAAATGCCAACAAGAGGTCTCAGTAGTGAGTTGCATAGCCGTCATTGCGAATAACTGCAAATATTCACTTTGGCATGGTCGATATAAGCGTTCTAGAAGGCTGGCTAGAATAATATTCCAAGTGCTGAAGACGGCTTCACGAAGATCATGCACTATTTGGAATTGACGTCCATTTCTATAGATTTCCCTTGCCATCCACCCCCAAAACATTTTCAATGGGGTTTAGTTTGGGCGGACACGCTGGATGGTCTAAAAGAATTACGTTATTCGCCATGAAAAAGTCCTTTGTCCTGCGGGAATTGTGGATTGCACCGTTGTCCTACTGAAAGATCCAGTCCTGCTGAAATTTCCACACAAGCGAGGGCCTTCGGTCAATAAGCATGCTCTCTCCAACATGCCAGTGTAGCCACCTGCTCTTTGACGCCCCTCTATAACCTGAAGCTCCATTGTTCCATGGAAGGAGAAAGCACCCCAGATCATGATGGAACCTCCACTGTGTCGTGTAGAAAATGTCTCCAGTGGGATATCCTTATCGTGCCAATAATGTTAGAAGCCATCTGGACTATCCAGGTTAAATTTTTTCTCATCAGAGAACGAAACCTTCTTTTACTTTTCTACGTCCCATGTTTGGTGCTTCTCAGCAAAGTTTAATCGAGCTGTTTCGTAGTATGGAAGGAGGCGTGGTTTTTGAAGACGTTTACGGTTTTTAAAGCCTTTCTTTCGTAGGTGCCGTCTTATTGTTCTTGAGTTGCATTCTGCGTCCGTAAGGGCCTTCGTCTGGTTCGACGATCGGCTGATGTCTTGCCGAACAATCCATGAAATCCTCCTGCTCAATGCCGGCGAAATTTTCTTGGGCCGACCACTTGAAATTCTCGTTCCGTATCCCTCAGGGTCTTTTAAGAAATTTGCAACACCAGTTTTACTACGCCCAATATCACCAGCGATGGCACGTTGAGAGGGACCTTTCTTTTGCAGCTCGAATATTCTGCCCCGTTCAAACTCTGTCAACTTTTTAGCCTTTGCCATGTTTTTACCCAATGTAACACAGGAGATGTCAGTGAGAGATGACAACGCTAATGCTTGAACACAAATGAATGACTAAATTTCGTTACGTGTTTTCCGATTAACGCTTCGTTTCAGTATGGTCTTATACTTTTGACGAGCTAGTATTTAGGCTAACTTAATAGTGTTCACATTTTCCCTATTAAATGCTAAAAAGGTTTTTATTTTTATTTTCCATTTTCTTATTGTCATCTTTCGAAGCTCTACTTAAATAAGTGGTTGAGTCTAACAATGCAAAATGCATATATTTTTTTACGTTCATTGGCCGTGTATATATTTAGTAAGTATTTAGTAAGCTGGATGTTTTTGTTTTAAAATTAGTTACTGGGGTGCAACTGGCCACCAACGTTTACAAATGACTCCTGAGTTTGTTTATTATTAAGCACAAATCAAAACAAAGAGCCATCTGTGCTCTGCTCACCACGTGTATCGAAACCCGGTTTCTAGGAGTATGAGTACGCAAACTTACCGCTGGGGCAAACGGAGGGCTCATCCTAAGTCAAGAAAAGCTGAGAACCACTGACATAATTGACCGTAACCGACATAATTGTAATGTCAGTATGTAAATGTCATGAATATTCCAATAAATAATTGAAATTTAAAACATTATTACTACTGCCAAGTTTAGAGAGTGAACATATTTATTAGTATATACATTTTTTTTTCAAAATGCAACAAAAATCTAAAATAACTTTAAATTGGCTTCTTTTAACCGAATAACGGGATTGAATTCCACTTTTGTGTCAAGCATATTTAGAGTTTACAACGCTAAAGTCAGGGGTTCGATCCCTCTCAGTGGACTCAGCAGATAGCCCGATGTGGATTTGCTATAAGAAAACACAAACACTCACACACCTTCAGAGTATTCCCATAAATATCAATTCTAGATTTTTTCTGTATTTTTTAGGTATTGTTTGACATTTGTAATACTGTCGTTGACTTTCTAGGGCCTATAGTTAAATTTTCCATGAGAGTACGATTGGTAAGAACTTGGTGTCCTGGTTTACCTGAGCTCCTGAAGAGGTCATAATCAAATTTACAGTGTAGTCCAGTCCTGGTTCAGATAAGAAATTGAAATTATCAGTTGGTGTTGGCGTTCTGGTCTCAACTAAAATGTAAATTCTTTAGGAACTGGAGTCTAATATGTTTACAGCCACACCATTTTCTTCAGTACAGGTTATTTACTGTTTATTTATATACCTTTCCAAGCAACACATTGAAAAACTTCAATGATTTCTTTTAACAGTGTACTTGTTACAAAGTAAATTCTGGGTTATTCTGGTCTTTATGGGTGTGATATATTTGTGTAACCCTTTCCTACATCATATTCATAAACAACTGCGACCAGTGAACTATATTTCAACTGGAAAGATTTTAAGTTTAAACATCTCTTCCGACTACGTAATATTTTCTGTAAACTTTGAAAAAATTTACCTATGTTTCTAGGGTTACTATTTTTACAGCTATTCGGCTGTTATACCTTTTGTATTTTTTTCTCTGCAAGTTGCATAGCTCAAGTATTAAAATTTTTTGCATTTGTTTTCTTCGTTTTTTTGTGTGTGTCCTTTGCCATCCACTTCCAGCGCATGTGTATGTACAAATTAAAGTTGCTTTACAATAACAACAAATCATGTCAGATAGTGGGTAGGAGAGTACAATCCGTAAGTATACCTTGCAAAAGTATAGAATGGATATTTATATTTAATACACAAAATAAGAAACGTGACACCTCCAATGTTGTCGGGAGAGAGTAATTACTTACTTAGAGGTCGGAAGGAAATTCTTCCTATCGAAGACGCCTTTGTGAAAGAGTTTCTTCTTTTCGGTTTATTTTTTTATTTGTTTTGTTTGTTTTTTGGAATTTCGTACAAAGCAACTCGAGGGCTATCTGTGCTAGCCGTCCCTAATTTAGCAGTGTAAGACTAGAGGGAAGGCAGCTAGTCATCACCACCCACCGCCAACTCTTGGGCTACTCTTTTACCAACGAATAGTGGGATTTACCGTCACATTATAACGCCCCCACGGCTGGGAGGGTGAGCATGTTTTGGCGCGACTCGGGCGCGAACACGCGACCCTCAGATTACGAAGCGCACGCCTTAACGCGCTAAGCCATGCCAGGCTTTTTTTATTTGTAATTAAGCACAAAGCTATACAATAGGCGATCTGTGCTTTGCCCGCCACGGGTATCGAAACACAGTTTTTAGCATGATCATTATAAATTACGTGAAAAATGTGTTAATAATTTCTATTTAAATACGACCTTGCTAAATATTCATGTGTTAAAGCAACGTCTAGCTAGATTTTTTAATAGGGTATAGAACAATGCGTAGTCATACCAATACGTCCTCCGGTGGATTGGTGGTAAGCTTATGGATTTATAGAGTTTGAATCCGGGGTTCAATTCCACGCTGCAAACAGAGCGCAGATAGCACATTGTGTAGCTTGCTTTGCACTCAAACAAACACAACAATAACGAGTCAATAAGAAAAAACTAGCGGAATAATGAATAAAGTACAGTTGAGTCCACCCCACGAACTGCCAAAACAACGAATTCCATTATTAAAACTGCATGGGGATAGGAGTACGTGCAATACCGCTTTTACCAACTCTATCTCCTAGACTAGTTTGTTTGACTCTAATACAGTGTTCTATGAGGTCAAGAGCCTGGCTGTTTGATCGCCGAACAAAGAGGTTCTGTTTAATAGAACCTGTGAAGAAAGGAAGGATAGAGAAGTACTGGTTCATAAAGTATTATTATAATACATGGATGAATTCTACCATGGACTTGAAGTGTATATATCGAATTTCTTCAATGACCAAATCTGTTCTGGGAAAGCATAGCGATTTTCCTTTTTCATTAAAACAAGTATTAAGCATCGCTTTTTAAGTGTTTTTTTTTTTCCTTTGTAACATGAGTGTTTCGACAGGATATAGCTACATCTAGCACACTCTCTGCCGGATCTTGTAGGCTATTAAAGGTGTTGCATTCTTACATACACATGATTCAAACCTTCAATTTTTCATTTGTTCCGCTCTTTAAACTTAAAACAGTTTTGATGATTTTACCAATCAGTGTTCTCAGTGTTAGAACGTAAGTGAAAAAAGCGGTCACTCTTACTGTCCAGTTGCTTTTAAAGATGTGTGCTGCGTGCCACAGAAACATCGAATACAATTTTTAACACTATATATATGTATATTTGTGTTTTCCAGAAATATTTAAAGTAGTGATTACTCTATGAGAGAAAGTTGTATTGTAAAATATAGCACGTATTATATTTTTCGAAGACGTGTTTATGTATATCCTCAATTTAAAAGCTACTATGTAAACAGATTATGTGTGTATAACATTGATAAGATGGTAAACAAAACATACTGCATATCTACCTACGGATGGTGTATTTTCAGAATAATGTAAAAGCATACTTTTAATTCGTATCCCCAAAATTTGAGCAAATTAAGTTGATATAAGTATGAAAACTACCTATTCTTTCCCGTAAGAAGTATAGAAATAGAAAAAAAAGTGAGATGGTCGTGTAAGATGAGTCTAGTTTGTTTGTTTTGAATTTTCTCTCAAAGCAACACGAGGGCTATCTGCGATAGCCATCCATAATTTAGCACTGAAAACTAGAGAGAAGGCAGTTAGTCATCACTACTCACCGCCAACTGTTGGGCTAATCTTTTATCAATGAATAGTGGGCTGAGTGTTTTATTATAACGTCCCCAAGGCTGAAAGGACGAGCATATTTGGTGGAAAGATTATTCAAACCCGCGATCTTCAGATAGCGAGTCGAGCGCTCTAACTACCTGGCCATACCAGATCTGTAAGTTAAGAAAACTACGCTTCGTGTTAAATACCTAGTTGGTGCTATTAACACATGATATACGAATTTCTGGAAAGAATCGATGTTGTATTTTATTCTGGTCACCTTCTGTTCAAATATTTTTATTCCAATTAGAAATACCAATAATTTTGGAACTAACTATAGGTTTTTATCAAATTTTTGATGAAAGAATCAGTTATTTCAACTTGCTCAAATTGCTAAATTTCAAGTTTGTTTTAACTTGATGACTTAAAACATAAAACAAATTTCAAAGAATCAAAAACGTAAGTCTGCGGACTTACAATGATAGAAATGAGGTTTCGATACCCGTGGTGGACAGAGCACAGATTGCTTTTCACATAGTTTTGTGCTTAACTACAAACAAAATCATAATCCGCATCTTTCAGTATTTAAGTTGAAAAAATACATAGTAAAACATATTGTTGAAGATAACTGTTTTTATATGAAAAGTCCCGGCATAGCCAAGCGTGTTAAGGCGTGCGACTCGTAATCTGAGGGTCGTAGGTTCGCATCCCCATCGCGCCAAAATGCTCGCCCTTTCAGCCGTGGGGGCGTTATAACGTGACGGTCAATCCCACTATTCGTTGGTAAAAGAGTAGCCAAAGAGTTGGCGGTGGGTGGTGATGACTAGCTGCCTTTCCTCTAGTCTTACACTGCTAAATTAGGGACGGCTAGCACAGATAGCCATCGAGTAGCTTTGTGCAAAATTCTAACAAACAAACAAACAAACAAATTTATATGAAAAAATAAGTAAAACCTTTTTTTTACCGTATTTAAGTTAGTCGAATATTTAAAAAATCTACATTTGATGGTCTAACCAAAAATTAGTAGTTTCAGTCGTTTGAACTTAGTATGTCGGTTTAGCATGATATAAATCTTCTACACTGATATGATGAAAAAACGATTATACTCTAATGATTTCTAATGGTTTTGCACACTGGTTAGTTTTACATTATGAATATTATTATTGCATTAATCTATTATCATTTAACTCCTAGTGACTAGTTCTTGAACTAAACCTGGTGAAATTATTCAACGTAAAAATTTTTGCTTATGAATATGGTGTTGTACATAGAGACTGGTGTCATCTTGTCAGCGTGATGCTCTTCTTCATGGAGAGATATGCACTTCTAACTATAGTATTTCAATTCATATGATCTACTTGTTGTAACGGTCGTTTGAAAATCTAACAGGTGATGTTATATCTTAATCATCTTTCTTTTTGTTATAGCCTCTCTATATATCTTACTTTTATAAAGTTGCACTCTGAACTTTAGAACTGTAATTGCGATATAATATCTGTGATGGTCAGTCTCCGAAATTCGGTAAAAGTAACCCAAGAGTTGCTATTGTCTAACTGTCTTATCTTAATCTATAGTTTAACATTAGGGACAGCCAACTCAAATAGTCCTTGTGTCGCTTTACGAGAATATCCAAAACAAGTAAATAGAGAGGAAGCAAATTAAAAAATTAGTCATATTTTGTTACAATTTGTAAATCATATTTTTAAACAAGCAACTGAGAAAGAGAAAAAAAAAAGAAAGATGCTGTAATTTAAAAGTAATAATGGAAGCGTAAAATTCTAGTGTGTCTAGTATTTACATAAAACTTATATTACTACATTTCTTTGTAATAAGGCCCGACGGTTAAGGCACTCGACAAGTAATCTGAGGCTCGCGGGTTCGAATCTCCGTCACACCAAACGTGCTCGCCCTTTCAGCCGTTGTGGCGTTATAACGTGACGGTCAATCCCACTATTCGTTGGTAAAATAGTAGCCAAAGAGTTGGTGGTGATGAGTAGCTACCTTCCTTCTAGTCTCACACTGCAAAAGTATTGACGACTAGCGCAGATAGCCATTGTGTTGTTTTGCGTGAAATTCAAACCAAACCAATTTTTGTAATAATAAGATTCATATTTCATCACTCTTAAAACGTAAAGTGATATGAAATTAAACTGTTCCTGATAAAGTGTTTTGAAACGTTCTTCGAAATAAGTTCCTACATCAGGATGATTTAGATTTATTGTGAGTCTTACGGACAATAAAATAACTTAATTGAAATGAATTTATTCTTTACATAGAAAACATAACTGAGGTTTGTTAATTGGTCTTGTAAATCAACCAAAATATTCTCCTTATTGGCATTTTCCATGATGTAACTACGTCCGAACTCGTGTCCAATTATGTATTTTTGTTATTGCTTGTAAAAGTAATGTGGGAAGTACCTTATTCAACCACAGCGGTCAACTGTTATCTTTAGGGCCCAGTGATTAATGGGTGGTTGTCAGGAATGGTGAATGAGCACCTTTGAATTTGTTGCGTTTATTATTCTTACAGAGCTTGTTAACTCCGTTTATGGAAAGCTTTTAAAGATGCTGTAGTTACCGACGAATGGGCGGGTGAAGGCCAACGTGTGCAGTTAACACAAACAGTTAGAACTTCTACTGTGACGCTACAGTCAAAATGACGAAAGTGGATGAACTGGGAACTATTACGAGCTGTTCAGTTGTTTTATTTAACACCACTGGGTATAAAATTTTGTAATTAATTAAAAAGTAATTTTGCTTATTCATTGCTCACCTATATTTTGGGGTTGTATAAAAAATATAGCCTGTACTTCAACCACTGCAAATTGTGCATCTTACGTGACACTATTTTTCTTTGTAAGCTTGAGAATAATAATAAAAAAAGGCAGAGGTAAATATGAGCTAACAGTAAACTATAATAATTTTAAGTTGTTTTCAAGGTGTAAAATAACGGTCAGTGTCATTAGTTTGAATGTGCTAGGATAGTTAATTGTTTTTATTTTACACCTTTGTAACAATACTTTGTAACAATTAACTTATTATATGGTCCCCCATTTAAAAATTGCTGTTAAGAAGAATGAGCTAGAAACTAAAATGATGTTGATCAGGAAAGAAGCGATGTGTATTGCTACTAATAATCTCGTGTGAACCAACGTAAGTTATATCACTTTCATTGGCGCTCGGTTTTCAAGAGTACAAAATGTTATTCACTGCTGATCTAACTTATAAGGCTACAACATTATTCAGCGTGTCTCAGCGGATAGGAGTCATTTGGTTTTCTTCAGAATTTTTGGGTTAACATAAACGGGTGCGTGATAGTCATCCAACTTTTAGGTTAGTCTTGTTCAACCGAAGAGTGGAATTTGACCATCACTCATATATCGCATCCACGAATCTACACAACAGAACACTTTCTTTGCTGCAAGGCCTTGGACTGTGAATGTTTGGGTTTACAGTTGAAGCACACTAATCAGTATACCGCACCCGATTGAGCCATTTTTGACATTTCAGTTTGGGTTGTGGAAACGTCCATGGTAATTACGTATGCAAGAAGCTCAGAATAGTTAATTTTGAGTTTAAACTCTACACAAATGCTTCTAGTGACAGGCGAAAAAAGTGAAAATAAATTCGATTTTGAATTAAAAGTGTAAGGTTATAATTTTTATTTCTAAGATCATTAATAAATACGATACTGTCAAGTTTTGGTTTAGCGGTAAGGCTGAGGGCAAAAGCGCTAAAATCAGGGATTTTAGTCTTGCTGTGGGCACAACACAGTTTGCTCCATTTACAGCTCTGTAAGTCTACTGATATACAACGTTAAAATCAGGGGTTCGATTCCCCTCGGTCGGCTTAGCAGATAGCCCGATGTGGCCTTGCTATAAAAACACACAAACACACATACATGACTTAGATATATACATGGAAATAAGTACTGGCTCTGTTTGTACAAACAAACTGATTTTAATAGCTTGAGTATTTTCTCTTATTTTGAACGACTTAGTTTTAAATCTGTTGGTTAATCTATTTATCATCCAGCATTTAAAGTTCTTCATTTAAAATTTCTGGATGATAAGAATCCAAATAATTTTATTTGTTTCTCCGTCTTTATTAACACAACGTTGACAGTCTATAGATATTCAAGTGATAATAACTGTCGTCGTGATGTCGCTTTTATCTGTATTCCAAAGTTAAACTATTAGAAAAATGCCTTATATGTAAATGTGTTGATTTAACATTGGAGACTGATTGATGCTGAAGAATAAGTTTGTTAATAAGCAAATCACATTGGCCCGGCATGGCCTAGCGCGTAAGGCGTGCGACTCGTAATCCGAGGGTCGCGGGTTCGCGCCCGCGTCGCGCTAAACATGCTCGCCCTCCCAGCCGTGGGGGTGTATAATGTGACGGTCAATCCCACTATTCGTTGGTAAAAGAGTAGCCCAAGAGTTGGCGGTGGGTGGTGATGACTAGCTGCCTTCCCTCTAGTCTTACACTGCTAAATTAGGGACGGCTAGCACAGATAGCCCTCGAGTAGCTTTGTGCGAAATTCAAAAACAAACAAACAAACAAACAAAGCAAATCACTACCGTTTTGAATATGAAAAGCATAATACTAGACTTTGCGATACTGAAACACATTACGTAAGACTTAGACATAGAAATAAGTAGTTTTGTGTTTGATTTGTTAATTGTTTGGAATTAAACACAAAATTGCACGATGGGCTATCTGTGTTCTAGCTACCACGGGTATCAAAACGCAGCTTCTCGTGGTGTGAGTCCACAAACGTATCACTAGAAGTAGAGGAATAGCAGTAATAGAAAATATTTTTGTTAACGTGAAGGAAGTTTTTTGTTAAAATTAGTTGAATTCTTTCACCTCATATATAATATAATTTATCTTTATCTAAAAAATAAAATTTATCAGTTACATACTTTTAAAAAACACAAACATATTTTTAAATTTAAATCTGCACAATAAGCTATCTATGTTTTTCACCGCGTATTTTTCAGTGTTAATAACTCTGAACTTACCAATGAGCCACGAAGAAACAATTTTTATATCGATAATTTAAGTTATATCCTTTATGTTTTGGCACTCGTCATGTGGTAAGGATACATTGGGTAGCTAACTCATATAGCATGCGTGATTTTTTAATACCAATCAGCACCCCCTCCAGTGGCACAACGATACGTATTCGGACTTACAACGCTAGAAACCAGGTTTTGATACTCGTGGTAAGCAGAGCACAGATAGCCCACGGTGAAGCTTCGTGTTTAATTTCAAATATACCCTACTGAGAACAACAGAAAGCAGAAGTTAAAGATGTCATGGTGTTTAGTGTTTTCCCAATCTTCACTGCTGCATTTGAAAATGGCGACGTTGTAGTGACTCCAAAATTATGTTTCGCGAGCAAGATTTGTAATTCTAGAGTTCGAGATCTAAGTGAAGATATATTATTAGCCAAACTGAGAATTCTCAAAGCTGTTATATTTTTATCAAATTCGCCTAAATGAAAGACAGAGTACGGTATAATGGTCTAGCTTATAAGCTGCAAATCGGTAGGCCCGAAGTTCAAGTCTGTGATATGCTGCTGAATACGACCTGCACTTTCAGGTGTGAATGTGTTATAAAATTAGCAGTAATTTTCGCTATTCAATAAAGACTAGCCTTTAGGTGTTGAGTGTTTATGACTGTTTGTCCTCCTTCTAGGAATGATTGTGACTAAACTTTAATGTCTCTCACCTGACCGCTTATGTTAGTGTTGAATAATATGCCATTTAGGCTAAAAACACCAAATATCACTCATTTTCAGACTAATCATTTTTTAATTATTTGAAGAAGTAGAATCAATCTAAGTTTCAATATTCCACACGTAGTATAACCTTCTGTTGATAATCAACATTTGATTAGCTTCTGTCTTTTTGAAAAGTCCAATACTGATCGTAACGCTTTCAGTTCTTGTGTTATCCATTAGATGAATCTAAGCACGTTGTCAGACGAAGGACTTTACTAATTGTTAACATGTAGGTGTAAATTCAATTTTTTATTCTTGTATTTTAGTAATCTTATTTATGCATTAGAAAAGTTTGATACAGTTTGTTACATCCAATTCAAGTAACATCTGTTTTCCCCACATACTTTCACGTTCTTCAGCTTCACACTCCAGTCAACAGTTAGACGTGTAACCTCTGTTCCATCCTTCCCTCTTCCTTCAGTTTGCATACTGTTTCATTGGTGACATCATTTGGAGGTCTTACAGGTCGCTCAAAGGCTGTTTCACCACCTAGGTGATTCATTTTCTTCTTCAAGAATGATATGCTATTGGTACCTGGAGTATAGTCGTTATTAGTGGAGTATTCAAGTCGCTCAACGATTTTAACTTTTAACTGATAACAAGGTTTAGGATATCTGCCAGATGTATGATTCTACCATGATTTTATCCTTTCAGCAATTATTTTATATTTATGTTGTATTAATGTATGGTACATTATCGTTTTTAAAAAACGAATTAGTCTTGCCCATAATACTTCATCAATACCTGACAATACACAGTTATTCGTGGTTTCATCAGTTTTTTCCAGGAAACAACATTCTCAAAACAGTTAAAATGGACTATGACCATAATATATTCACCGACCATTGTTTCTTATGGTTAATATTATGTGGTCGTGTCTAAAGTGTTCTACAAATAGCCATCAAACCCAATCTCATTCATACAAGAAAAAGAATGACTCTTACTAGTGATCACTTTTTGTATGTGGTTAATTTAGACATTTCTAGAGAACCGCTGAACGTCTTCAATCATCTCTTTAGATTGTGTCAATATTATATAAACTTTTAAATATACTGGTTGTGTTGCTGAACGGTGTGTAGTACTTTTATTTCTCTGCTGTTACTGACAAATTATATATTTATTCTTTCTAAAAAATTTACTTTTTTAATGTTCTGTTTAAACCGCTAGGTCACCACCTTCGTATCTGTGGACAGGGGATGACTTGTTGCACCGAAGAAATGGAGCACAAGCTGAGAAATCATAGTGAAGCAGAATTTGCTAGACTTCTCCAAGAGTCAGTTATTGGTTTGAAAAACACGTTATCTTCCAAAACGCAGCAATTTGATGGTAAGTTAAAAACTACGTACCTATTACAAATATTAATGTAGCTCATTAAATAGCTTAACTCCTACAGTTGTTAAAAGTAATGTAATAAATAATTATATGGAGTAAATTATATAGGTCTATAAACATAGCTTTCTCCACTTCTTTTTCTACTAGAAAGTTGTATTAAAAATATTCGTCAGGTATTGTTGATTCAAATTTATTAATATAAACATTCCCATTAGCTTTTCATTATATTTTTAGACTTCTTTCAAGAGCTTATGGACAAATCTCAGAAGGATTTTGACGACATGTTTTTCCGAACGTATGGTTTGTTGTACAAACAAAATTCGTTCATTTTTGAAAGCCTGTTTGATGACCTGAGGAAGTATTATTTATCTGGTGGAGTGGATCTGACAGATGCCCTGGAAGAATTTTTTAACAGACTTTACTTGAAAATGTTTGAGGTGAAATAATCTGATCATTTTTCACAATTCCTTATTAAATTTATTATCACGTGTGACGAATTTAAGATAGAGATTTTATTCGTATAGTGAGCAGCTTTCACGTGTTATTTCTCTAAATAAGTTATATGTAAGTTAGATCAGAAGTTTTAAGTTCATATGTATGTTCTGGCTCACAACCCGAAAATCTATGCTAAACGCAGCTGTAGTTGTTTAATATGATAAACAGAAGTAACTCCAATATCTTGGCAGTAATTTTGATTTAAAATATTTCAGACCTCCAAGAGTCCTGAAAGATAATCAAAACCACATGGGATAAATGTATGATGATGGATAATATCATTTCAGTATGAAGCTAGCTGTATGCTTTTTATATGAGTTAGAAAGATATCTTTATTCCAAAAACTCTGAATGCTATTGGTTAAGATATAGTGACTTGTGAGATCGGCTTGGATTTCTGAAAGAGATTGTCTTTTAACATGAGAAAGAGTTGAGATTACCAGACTTTTTGCTTTAATATTTTGTTCTTGTTTAAAGGCCTAGTTGTACAATATAGAATTGCGCTTTCGCATTTATTGGAGTTTTAAGTTATAGCTTCATCCTCACCATCTCTCTTTTTTGCATTCGGTTTATTTACTTAGTAGTCAAATTCAGTAAAAAATTGTATATTTTAACTTAGGTTTTGAGTTTCCAGTTTTATTTACTCAGTAGGTCAGCCAATTAAGTTTCTTTCAATACTTTTATATTGTGATATTATCGGTAAATAATATTTGTATTATATTGTGATATTGTTGGTAAACAATATTTGTAATTGTCCAGCTTTTGTCTCTCTACTTTCATTATTTTGGTCGTTAGTCGGTAAGAACTAAACACTTTCATCGGTTTAATCCTTGAGACAGTTTAACTCACGGATCAAACATTTAACTTCGGTTTTCAGTAGCTTAAGACAACTACCTTATAAACAGAGTTTACAGTGTAAATTGGCATGGCCAAGCGTGTTAAGGCGTGCGACTCGTAATCTGAGGGTCGCGGGTTCGCATCCCGGTCGAGACAAACATGCTCGCCCTCCCAGCCGTGGGGGTGTTATAATGTGACGGTTAATCCCACTATTCGTTGGTAAAAGAGTAGCTCAAGAGTTGGCGGTGGGTGGTGATGACTAGCTGCCTTCCCTCTAGTCTTACACTGTTAAATTAGGGACGGCTAGCATAGACAGCCCTCGAGTAGCTTTGTGCGAAATTCCAACAAACAAACAAACAAACAAACTTATATGAAAAAATAAGTAAAACCTTTTTTTTTTACCGTATTTAAGTTAGTCGAATATTTAAAAAAATCTACATTTGATGGTCTAACCTAAAATTAGCAGTTTCAGTTGTTTGAACTTAGTATGTCGGTTTAGCATGATATAAATCTTCTACACTGATATGATGAAAAAACGATTATACTCTAATGATTTCTAATGGTTTTGCACACTGGTTAGTTTTACGTTATGAATATTATTATTGCATTAATCTATTATCATTTAACTCCTAGTAACTAGTTCTTGAACTAAACCTGGTGAAATTATTCAACGTAAAAATTTTTGCTTATGAATATGGTGTTGTACATAGAAACTGGTGTCATCTTGGCAGCGTGATGCTATTCTTCATGGAGAGATATATACTTCTAACTATAATATTCCAATGGGGTCTCGATACCCGTAGTGGACAGAGCACAGATTGCTTTTCATATAGTTTTGTGCTTAACTACAAACAAAATCATAATCCGCATCTTTCAGTATTTAAGTTGAGAAAAATACGTAGTAAAACATATTGTTGAAGGTAACTGTTTTTATATGAAAAGGCCCGGCATGGCCAAGCGTGTTAAGGCGTGCGACTCGTAATCTGAGGGTCGCGGGTTCGCATCCCCATCGCGCCAAACATGCTCGCCCTTTCAGCCGTGGGGGCGTTATAACGTGACGGTCAATCTCATTATTCGTTGGTAAAAGAGTAGCCCAAGAGTTGGAGTGAGTGGTGATGACTAGCTGCCTTCCCTCTAGTCTTACACTGCTAAATTAGGGACGGCTAGCACAGATAGCCCTCGAGTAGCTTTGTGCAAAATTCTAAAACAAACAAACAGTGCAAATTATTTATAAAATGTGAGGAAAGAACCATCTAGTGATGCTTATATTTTAACATAAGAACACACTGAATTATGTTTACCTGAAGTAAAACGTTGAACCCAAACTGACTGGTAGTTAATAGAGAGTATAATCAAATTAAACATAGTTTAATTTATTGCTTACTTTATTAATTATTAAACAGCAAATGTTGCGTGTGTATATATATCTGTATACGTAACTGAATACATTATACAGGAAACAAGTTTGATTTGTTTTAAAAATATCTTCAAATCATAAAACAACATACTCTATCCTAACCTTTATTTTACTTGTTTACCTGTTTTATAACTGCTTTAATTTTATTCAGAATTATCTCACAGATAAAACTCATATATAGAGAAAAACTATAAAATAATTATTACAATACAAAAGGTTACCATATATTGTACCACTGGAAGATAACACAGTAAAGTTAACTCCAGAAGTTAGTAATCTAGATTTTATAGTGATCATAATCTAATATGAATTATTTAATTTGACCTTGAAATCTCCCACCCCGAGAAAGTAGCAACAAAATCTTATCTACCCAAATCATTTTGCTGTTGACAACAAAACTCACATCTTATCTACCCAAATCATTATACTGTTGACAACAAAACTCACATCTTATCTACCCAACTCATTATACTGTTAACAACAAAACTCACATCTTATCTACCCAAATCATTTTACTGTTAACAACAAAACTCACATCTTATCTACCCAAATCATTATACTGTTAACAACAAAACTCACATCTTATCTACCCAAATCATTATACTGTTAACAACAAAACTCACATCTTATCTACCCAAATCATTTTACTGTTAACAACAAAACTCAGATGAAGGAAATTAAACATTTAAAGCAAATGCCTGTAGCCGATGAATAATGCGTGTTGGATGACGTGAGGTATGGAATACAAATTTATTTTTAGTTTAATTTTATGGTGTTTTCTTTTGATAAATCTCATAGTCAGCGTATCCCTACTACCCTGTGAGTCCTAATTCTTCACATACCTCTCTTACTCTGGTATATTTTACCTTTCCACTTCACTTTTGCACACTGTTAAATACATTGGTTGTACATATGAGCTCGGCGTCCTTAATTATGAACTTATAGACCAGATGGGATACAGGTAGTCAACAATAACACTTACTGCCAATTCTTGAGTTACTTTTATTGAATAGTAATATCCGTCACTCTTATGACACACCCACAGTCTCAAGGTCCGGAGCGCAATTTTACGACAAAGAGGCCCGAAACAGAAGACCCTCAGATTCACATTCCGGCACACTAACCACTAGGCCACGCATATCTCTACACAGAATAAGTTTCACGAGTAACATAGATTGGGTACTAAGGACAACTATTGCGTAGTTTGCTAAGATATAAATATTTTTGAAAAAACAACATCAGATGTATATATATATATATTTTCATCTCTGACAGGTTCTTAATGCCCAGTATCAATTCGATAAAGTGTATCTAAACTGTATCCGTGATCTGATGGACGATCTAAAACCTTTTGGAGACGTACCTAAAAGGTTAACTGTTGAAATTAAACGTTCGTTCATAGCCACCCGTACTTTTGTTCAAGCTCTTACAGTTGGGCGAGATGTGATACGGCACGTGTTAGAGGTAAGCTAAGTAACAGTCTTTAATGTGATGTCGAAAAAATAACATCATCTTATTTCTTAAGATATTGTTGTTGAAATTACATTTAACAGGCAACAAAGTTTGGGTTTACATATAATACTAGAAAACAATGTTATATTAAACTAAAACTAAGCTTTATTTTCTCCATGGGCGCACACAGAAATGTTTTGTAGGGTGGGGTTAGGGAGACAAAACATGTATGTATGGGATTAGCTTTTACAAGTCAATACACTAAAATGATATGTGTTATGTGTGCTTAAACGCAAATTTACAGTTTTAATAAGAATTACCGAAAATATTTAGTTTAACTACGATGTTAAGTTTGTATCATAATACGCGCAATACTTTGTGAAATACAAGAGGGATAAGTGCCTCATCATGCTCCTTCCTGTAGGCACCCATGGGTTTGTCATCATATACAATCAAAGAAGCTCTTTAGTTGTGTCCTACAGTTCCAGTGTGACAAGTTTTTCAAATTTGTTTTTGAACAGGTGACCCCGAGCCAGCAGTGCAGTCGGGCGCTTATGAAGATGACCTACTGCCCTCACTGTCACGGACTGCCAGACTTGAAACCGTGTGGAAACTATTGTCTTAACGTTATGAAGGGTTGCCTGGCCTACCACGCTGAACTTGACAAAGAATGGAACAATTACATCGGTAAGGTGTTACAACGTGTGGAAATTCAGTTATATATGACAAAATGTCTGAGAAATCGATAAAAGTTCTTTAAGAATTATTACAAGGAAACAAGCAAACTTAAGATTACTGTTGCCTGTTGCACACATTTCGCATGCTGTACATTTATGAGGGAGAGGTAATTGTTCACCTGCATGTTGTTTTTGCTTTAATTACATTATTTTTTTTGTGATGCTTTAGTTCGTTTTTCTGAACTATACCAAGTGTTGAATTAACCATCTAGCGACACACACAGAAAATGTAACTGTCGTGTGATTTTCAACAATATAATGGCATAGTACGAAACATGTTTAATTGCAGTCGACAGAATTCATACAGTGATTTATAGAAAACTGGAATTGCGAATATGTAAGCTGTCTCATCACCTCAAGAAAGGTAGCATGAGTATTGTGGGATACCACTGCACGAGATGAGAACCCTGAACAACGGAAGCATTTAACTAGTACATACTCAGCTTTTAACTAAATTCATATCTATCTATGTAAATAAAGAAAAAGAAAATCTGCGAGTCTGTCTGTTTGTTCATTATTTAACTATTTCTAAGTCACTGGACCAATCTGAACCAAACATTGTCAGATGATAGGCTGTTAATAGGAGGGTTCACAATCTTTCTACTTCCATTATTGATGTTATTGAGTATTCATTATCTGTGATGTAAGTTAACTGAATTGATGTATAGCGCCACGTTATTACACTAGACAAACATTCCTCGGTAGAACAGCGGTAAGTCTTCGGATTTTTAATGTTAAAATAAAGTTGGACACAGCAGATAGTTTGATGTGGCTTTGTTATATAACAATACATACACAGTGTAGGGGAGGACAAACAAACGTCATATGTATTTCAGAGAATGCGCTAGCAGTCTGTGGCGGAATGCAATGAATAAAAATAGCCACCACTATTGCAGTAATACATAAACTTAAAAGAAGTTGATACGACAACAACCACCATAACGCTGACATAAAGAGCCGTTTCTTGAGTATACCCACTTCTTAGTTTGACCCGTTACCTTACAACTTCATCCCATAAGACACTTTTGCGGCCGATGACCGTTAATTAATCAATACCGTGAAATACTGTGGAAGAACATTAGGAGATGTTGAAAGTGGGTAAATGAAAGCACCACTACTTCGGTCGTTACCTTTTGTACAGGCCCGGGATGACCAGATGGTTAAGGCACTTGACTCGTAATCCGAGGATCGCGGATTCGAATCCCCCTCACACCAAACACGTTCGCCCTTACAGTCGTGGGGGCGTTTTATTGTTACTGTCAATCACACTCTTCGTTGGTAAAAGAGTAATCCAAGAATTGGCGATGGGTGGTGAAGAATGGATGCTTTCCCTCTAGTCTTTACTAATGTAGGGACGGCTAGCACAGATAGCCCTCGTGTAGCTTTGCGCGAAATTAAAAAAACAACAACAAATAAACAACCAAAACATTTTTGTACAAAATCACTCAGACCATAAAATAGTATATAACCATGTTTTAATTATATAGATATTGAGTTCTTATGCTTATACAAAACATTATTGCGGTAATAATGAATACTGTAATAATATGCTATAAATAAATTGTGTAAAAGTTAGGATTTTTGCGTTATTTATCATAATATCCATCCCGAACAATTTCATAACTTGTACAAAGGACGGTTACCTCAGCATCTAAATAAATACGAGTATGTGATGGAGCATCTATTTTCGTAACCAAACACTCCAGAGCTCTCATGGACCAGTCCTTAGTGTACAGGTATGGGGATCATAGAATCCCTGGTTTGCGACTCGTTACTGACAATACATTGAATTGCTCTCACCGTTTTGGGGACGCAGATGCGTTATAAGAGTACTGTTTAAATCCAACCCTTTGATTAGAGTATCCAACGAGTTAGCGGGGAGTGGTGTTGACAAGTCGTCTTTTCTCTAGTCCAGTGATTTCCAAACTTTGTGCCCTCATAGTCTGGAAATACTGCTCTCGTCTATCACTTCAAGATTTGGCAAGGCCAGAATAGATAGTTCTCAATATATATGTAAAAACGGCTCGTTTGGGTTGAGAAAATATTTTACGTAGAGGAGCGAACAACGTTTCGACCTTCTTCGGTCATCGTCAGGTTCACAAAGAAAGAAAGAGGTAACTGACCGGAAGCTGACCACATGTTTGGAATGGGTGTTTGTGTAACTGAGTGTCGGATATATTTCTCTACAAGTGGGTTTTTTTCGACATCACAGATAGCCCTCAAGTTGCTTTACGCAAAATTCCCCAAATATAGTCAAAGAAACAAGTCAGGTGAAAAGAACAGTTATCCAGTGGATCTTTTCATTATTATTGAAAAAGTTGGTAGTTTTGTCCCACTATACCCATCTTTGTTTTTATTTTCTCCCAGAAATTTTTCTCGTGTGGCCCTGTGTTATTTTGATGAGTATGAGACTTACTCGTCTTTTATCGACATTAAAAAATTATACAGAATAATAATGTACTATACCTACCACTGTTTTGACTCAAATTGACAGATACTAAGACAGAACGTTTTAATAATTCACAACATTGGAACAGTTTGGATACGAAATCAGTTAATACCCTATCATTTCCCCATCATTCGTTATTACCCTCCGTTGGCTGAGATAGAAGTTTGAAGCTTAATAACAGACAATCAAATAAAATCATTCGGTACTAGATTTTACATATAACGAGATGTGGTACCTCAGTTCACAATCGAAGAAAAGGCTGTGACGATCGAAATATTTTACGTTATTTCAAGGTTAATTTTAGTCATTGGGGTTGAAGTAATTAAAGACACGTCACTATACTGTTTCGCCCATTTTGTAGTCTCGCCTCGTGCAAGCTTATATCTGAGATTTCCAAAGTTATATCCAAGCTGAAAAACTTCAGATTAAAAAGACAAATAAATATCATCATAGTAATATTAATATTACCGATATTTGTAGCTGTTTTCCAAATTAGATTAATTTTAGGATACAAAAGAAAGGCTCTTTACGGCTAATTCGCTGGTGGTAGCTGCACGCATATAAACACGCATTTTGTAATACCTTGCAATTTCTTATTCAATATGCATTGTGCATTAAGATATAAATAACGTTGTAATAAAACACAAGCCTTTCCTGCGCATGTACGTACAATGTACTGTCCAATAAAATACAAGTTTACATTGCTCATACCCTGTTGCGGTTTTCGTTGTGATGTGTTGATAAAGTGAAACATAAACTTTTGTTGTAGTTAAATGCAAACCAATGTCACAAAATATATGTTGCAAACTTTTTTTTTTCATTTTAAAAAAGTATGACAAGTATTTTATGCTACGTGTAATATTTTCTCAAAGGTGTCACTAAGCATTGGGATACAAGGCCCGTGCTCCAATTATATTTCAGTGCCTCAAATTCTCATTTGGCGTCTTGAAAAATCAGAATAGAAAACCACGATTGTATCGTACTGGAATTCCTAATCTTCACCTACATGTGGGATCGAATCCTGTTTTTTATGTACCTAGCGATGCCTCTGTATTTCCTTCTTGCTGAGGGTCGCGGGTTCGAATCCCAGTTCCACCAAACATGCTCACCCTTTCAGTCGTGGGAACGTGATAATGTGACGGTCAATCCCACTATTCGTTAGTAAAAAGAGTAGCCCAATAGTTGACGGTGGGTGGTGATGACTAGCTGCCTTTCTTCTAGTCTTACACTGCTAAATTAGGGACGGCTAGCGCAGATAGCCCTCGTGTAGCTTTGCGCGAAATTCAAAAACAAACAAACAATCCTTCTTGTTATTTGCTTAGCCTTTCAGTGCCACAGCGGACTTAAACGCTAGAATCCGGGTTTCGATACCCATGTTGGGCAGAGCACAGATAGCCCATTGTGTAGCTTTGTGCTTACAAAGCCTTTGGTTAAAAGAAAAGAAAACTATGATATAATAATTAAATAGGTGATTTACTATATAATATCGAATAATAAATTGGAGGCAATATAATAATATTATTTATCCACCTAAATTACTTTAAGTTATTGTGTGGTGAGATAGAAATAGTCAAAAGCCTCACATATATTTTATGTGTGTTTGTTTACTTCTTTTCATTTTAAAATTGTTTCTTTGGTTGGATATTTAATATTTTTGTATGTATCTAAATATCAAAACACTACATTATTATGCAAAAATGCTTTATTTATCGTTTATGCTATTCAAATAACATAAACGTCTTGTTATTAGACATTATATAAATTCCAAAATTAGTTGTATTATATGGGTCGCTCGCTGATACAGCGGTAAGTCTATGGAGTTAAAACGCTAAAATCAGAGGTTCGATTCCCCTCAGTGGACACAGCAGATAGCCTGATGTGGCTTTGCTATAAGAAAACACACACAGTGTATTATATGGCTTCTACACTGAAGTGTAAATAGAGTTTTAAAACATAAGACTGCCAAGTTTTCTTTAAATGAATTTCTAAATTAACAATGTTCAAAGTGTGTTGGTGTTAATGTTAATTTTAGGTTTATTTTAGTTTTAATTTTTGTGTGTGTTTTTTCTCAAAAATTATGTAAGAAACTACAAAGTGCTCAATGCCTTAATTAAGGATAAGACTAGATAAGTTGGCGCCAAGAAATAACCTAGTTCAGGTCAGTAAATCATGGGGAAAAAAAATCCATGTAACCACGTTGTACCTCTCATCAAGACAGAGAACCAGTTATGTAAATGAAACAGGGTGTGAGTCCCTTCATTGAATCTATGTCGGTTCCTTTAATGTCCTTTTGATCTTTCCGCGTTAGCGTACCTGGCCATTTCGTCTGATCTGATGAAAAGAAATTGGCATGGCGAAGTAGATGTTACATGAACATTGGAACACAATGAGTGTGTGTATGTGAAAGCAAGGGAGTATTATAAACAGCATGATATTGAGAAAATGGTTATTAAAATGAAATAATATTAATGCTTCTTTAGTTTACCAAACCATAAGTTTCAAGAAATGTTCACAGGATAAAATCTGTTTGCATACGTTTTGTTTTAGTTAGGGAAATATTAGAATTGTTTGTTTGTTTTTGAATTTCGCACAAAGCTACTCGAGGGCTATCTGTGCTAGCCGTCCCTAATTTTGCAGTGTAAGACTAGAGGGAAGGCAGCTAGTCATCACCACTCACCGCCAACTCTTGGGCTACTCTTTTACCAACGAAAAGTGGGATTGACCTTCACATTATAACGCCCCCACGGCTGGGAGGACGAGCATGTTTGGCGCGACTCGGGCGCGAACCCGCGACCCTCAGATTACGAAGCCCACGCCTTAACGCGCTAGGCCATGCCAGGCCCGGAAATATTAGAAACAATTTAATTTTGCATGCTGTTGTGTTCATGGTGGAAAGTAGGCGATGTACAAAAAAAACAAAAAACCTTTTACTTGTTTACCTCTTCAAGCGGCACGGTGGTGACTCTACTGGTTTAAGACTCAAAAAATCAGGTTTTGATATTTGTGCTGAGTAGAGTACAGGTAGCCTATTGTATAGCATCGTGCTTAACAACAATCAACTCAAATGACTCATTTATTTTAGAAAATGTAAACCGACAGTCTAACCTTCAATCCACGAGAATGAATGTTACTTTTCTGTTTATGTGTTTTTCTTATAACAAAGCCACATTGGGCTATCTGCCATGTCCACAGAAAGGAATCGAATCTCTGATTTTAGTGTTGTAAATCCGTAGACTTACCGCTGTATCACCGAGAGACGTTACTTTTCTCTAAGTTTTCGCAGAAGTCATGTTTTTTACAAAACACAGATCACCCAGCTGGTTCTGTTATGAAGTGCCTATACTATAATTTAAATTCTTAATGCTCCATTCCACAGTACATCTCGTAATATGACGAACGTGTCGCTTTAATTAGGATACGTAGTTCAAAATAGATCTCTAAAAAACAAAAAAAGTTTTCGAAACTTGTTTTTCCAATTGTTATTGGAACTTTGTTATTGAACTTTTCCAACTAAACCATGTTGTAGGCAAGCGAGGTTCAGAACCATAAATAGAATCTAGAATATTTTATATCCCAAATTATTATGTCTGTTTGCGAATTTGACAACCAGTTTATTGAATACTGTCGTGAAGTTTGTTTATAATTATTAAAAAACCATTTGATAAAAAAATTAAAATATACATGATGTCACCTGTTATGGGGTGATGGATTTTGAGGCTAAAGTGTAGTGATGCGTGCATATTACCGTTTTTGTACTGCTAACCGAATGAAGAAAAATAAATATTTTGTGATAGAGTAAACGTTAGAATGGGCTCGGCTATCTGTACTCTGATCCCCACTGGTATCGAAACCAGACTTTTAAAGTTAGAACCTCTAGACTTACATCTCGGTCGCACTGAGATGAGAGGTCAGTTCTTACATTTGTGATTCCGAGTAGTTCACAAACACCATATTATTATTATTTTTTAGACTATCTTCAAGTCTAACCAGTTGAAGGGTAAGAGTTGGCGGAAACACTGCAACACAAAGCATATAGTTCTTAGAAAAACAATTGTTCAATTACGATGAAGTAATGCAACTAAAGCAGTTAATTTTAAGAACTTCTAGAAACCGATGCTCAATTTGAATGCTTTCATCTGTGACGCTTGCTCTTTATCATAGTGATGGATGTCTGTAAATGAAAAAGACAGCTTCACGTTTAAAGCAAAATCGTTGTTACGACGTTAAAAAAACAGAAAAAAACAACAAGAAAACCATTTAGCTGATAGAATAAAAAGAATTTCATCATTTTAAACCCCATGTCTTAAATTGTTGCACCTGATATAATATTACTTATCAAACTACTGTCATCAATGTAAACTGCATTCCCACGTTTTTTGTTTTCTCATTGTTTAATTTTTTGATACTAAAATATTCAGTTATTATCTTATTTTTAACTCTTTCACAGCTATGGGCGCATGCGCATACTCTTCTAAACCACTGCCATGTGCGTTTGGAATTTCGTACCATCATGAAAAGAAACGTTCATGAGTTTCAAGTTTCAGATAAGCAATGAAATATTAAAACACGTGTCTTTTTTTCGTCTTCTGTGTATGTAAAAATAAACCAGGCATTGGAGGGTTGTTTATCTATAAATGTGCCAGTGAAGTAGTTAATAAATCGTTGCTTGTGTCTTGCTAATGCGGTTAACATAGCTTCGAGCTGCTATGTTTCGGTGAATTCAAAGACTTAGAATTAACTATCAATTTCTTACAAAAAATAAAAGATAGACTTTTAAATGTTGTTTTGTTTCTGTTAGATGCCCTTCTGATGTTAGCTCATCGCCTTGAATCTTCCTTCAGTATCGAAGCTGTTGTAGAACCAATTGAAATTAGGGTGTCAGACGCCATGATGACTTTCCAGGAGAACGGTCACATCATTTCATCGAAGGTAAACTGAAAAAAAAATAAAACAACAACAGAAAAACATGTTAATAAGTATATACGAATGGTTAAAAGGCTGTTGTAGTATAATATTTCGTCCTTTTAAAACAGTAGGTTTTTCCAAGTCCACAGAGAAAATTATGAAAAAACAATTTCGAAAGAACAACACGTGCTGTTATGTTGTTTTTTTTGTATTAAGTTTCGGTTTAACTAGAAAAATAACTATCGATTGTTTGTAACTTATTTTATCATGTAGTATTTGTTGTGCTTGGTTAAAAAACCCGTATTGATTCTATGAAGCCACCCTTTGTCAACTATTAAACGCACAAGGTATAGTATTTCACTGTTTGAAAAGAAACGGCGAACATTAATTGACTTGGCCTTCCTCCACTTTAGAAACAAAATCAAGATTCATAATTAGCAGTTAATCATTACCGGCTTAGAGTAAAATAGTCTTTAGTTCTATCTGCTTAATAGCCTTACAACACTTTCTTTAACTTTTATTGTAAAGAAAAATCAAATTCAACACTTAATGAAGTGCTCTATCTTTAAATTTAGGATCACAAGTGTTTTAAGTGCATACTTAATATTTACAGTGAATTTCTTTTACGTGTTTCCTGTTATTAACGAATGTCATGTTAACATAGCTAATAGTGTTCAAATCATGTGCGTTTTTATGTAAGGCATGAAAAAAAGAAACACTTTCCAACTTCAGGAATTTTTAACTTCCAAACATTGTGATTCCATATTTGAAATAAACAACTCTCACATTGCTAAGTATTACAAAATAATGTTGTTTCGCACTAAACTTCTGGTCTTCACGTGCGTCATAGGAACTCTTTTCAATTCTGGCGGAAATTAACCAGTTTACCCCATTCTGAAAAACCTTAAAGGAAATCATGTTTTTGAATTATTTCATTCATCATAGTTGTTAAAAATGTTCTCTGTATGATTTTTCTTAACCTGTTAAATTTCTTCATTCAGCATAGTTACAGCTCTGTATTTTTTTATTTACCCGTGATTTATTTAAAGTTTATTAACACAACGTTTTTTCTGTTACAACATATAGTTATTTCAATATTGTGGAAAACCAAGACTACAGAAAAGAGATCTCACTGGAGAGATCGAGTTCCGTTCATTTAACTTTGGTACCCGCTTACCGGTGTTCCATCCGATCAAAAGTGGATTTGAGCGGCTTGTCGATGACATCAAGAGAAAACTCAAAAAGACTAAAAACTTTTGGTCACAATTGCCGAATGAACTGTGCAATCATCCCGAAGTGGTGGGTGACAGAAAAGTACGGGACGACCCTAACAGTTGTTGGAATGGTCTAACAAAAGCAAGGTATAAAGATCCACCTCGAGTTTTTTTACGTTCTGAACACTAGCATAAGCTATTTTCGGGGCTCAACAGCCTACTTATGATTCATAGAGGCCCCAGTGTACTGATCAAGCTCCTCCATTTTCTTCAGTTACTTCTACATGTACCCCATGAACAAATTTTGAAACATGATTATCCTGGGAGTCTCGAAGGGAGGCCCAGAACATAAAATTCTATAACATATTCGGGCCCAGTGACCCTCAAAATCTACTCCTATACCACATCACGTTTTGTTCCTCCTTGATATAGATAAGGATCCACCCTCTCAGGCCACTATCCGAGTCCATGTTTGAAATTTGATCTGACTAGTTCCAAAATTGTGGAAAAAGTTCGCGAACAAGGAAACAAACACAGAATGTGAATTAATATAAGATGCAAAAACTGGTTTAAATATTTTCGATATAATCCAAAAACCTTTTGATGTGTCGCTCTGAAAATTTAGATAGAAAGAATGAAAATGAAGTTAACTTTAATATTTCAGACATGAAAACACATAAAGCAATAGCAAAACTTAGTTTAATAAGGCGTGTGTGTGAAAAGATAGGTTGTCTGTATGAATAGAAATAATAACATATGACTACTATTTGAAAAGGAAATCAGCAGTATATATTTGAAGTTCACCCTAAAGGATCCATTTAAAACTAATTTCCCTCCCACTTAATACGAAATGAACTTTTTCCAGAAATAACATTGTATTTAACCAGGCCATACTTGATACCAAATGAGCTTCCTCCAGAACTAACATTGTATTTAACCAGATCATGCTTGATACCAAATGAGCTTCCTCCAGAACTAACATTGTATTTAACCAGACCATACTTGATACCAAATGAGCTTCCTCCAGAACTAACATTGTATTTAACCAGATCATACTTGATACCAAATGAGCTTCCTCCAGAACTAACATTGTATTAAATTGTGTCCTACTTGAAACTAAATGAATTTTCTTCAAAATTAAATTTCGCTTTATTTTGAGAGACAGTTGGTATAAGTATTGAAACCTTAATTCATATAAAGTACAGAACAACGTTTCTACTTTGTTTTAATTAAAGTTTTAATAACCATACTGGCCGTCTTGAGAATATATTTTTACTCAAGTGAGTTTCTCGTCATTATGAAATTTCGCTCTAGTTATAACAATTTGTGAATATATAAAACAGTAACGCTCTAGAAGCCTGGCTTGGTGTAGTTATAAATATAAACAGTAAATTAAAGTTGGCCAGTGAAGACACAAACATGGTATTAGTTTTGGAGAAAATTAATTTCGAATGAATCGAGTGGGACTTAGTTTAATACAATATTAGTTTTGGAAGAAGTTCATTTCGTATCAAGTGGGATCCGGTGTAACACAAGATTAGTTCACCATGTTTTTCGTTTCTCTGTAAAATATTAGTTCCAGGATAATACGTTTAGTAACTAGTTATAATCTGTATTAAAGTTTTTGACGTCTGATTTAGTTTATCATCGACAATCTCGTTAAAGTCTCAAAATATTTCCGAAGGTATGATGCAACTCCTGTAGGAAATGGCCTTAGTAGCCAGAAAGACAACCCGGAAGTGACGTTGGATGTCACTACACAGAACGTCATCATTAGTCAACAAATGTTAACATTGCAACTCATTAATAGCAAGCTGAATGATGCCTACAACGGTCAGGTTGTGAAATGGCCAGACACTGGTAAGTAAAGAACATAATTATGTGATTGTAAACTATGTAAACAATATTATGGTCAATAATGTAGAGCACTGGACATAAAGAAGTGTCCCTTATATGTATAATAAGTTGTATAGTTCTTCAATGTTTTACTTCGCGTTGTTTCGTATTAAATTTGAACTTATGCACTGGTGTGTCGCCGCAGATGCAAGCCATGGCGACACCTTTTTTGTTTCTACATATTTCTTTAATGGAGAATCCAAGACTATTTAACATGTAATACAGTCACGAGTAAACTTATAGCTGGCAGAATATTCGTATATGTCTCTGTCCTTCCTCCAGAAGGACGTTAATATTAACTTCTACTCTGAACAAGCTAACTATTTAGAGAGAAACTAAAAAATGGATTTCATATAATTAATTATACTTTTCTTGCATTCTTACTTATGAGGGTTAGAATACATTGTTTCTTCAGTTAGATACTCTCGCTGTTAATGTTTTCGGTCGTAAACCCAATAATATATTACGAGGTTCGGCCAACTTAAGATAATTAGGTATTTTTAAGTCTCTGTATTAGACTAGCAATGAAAAGAAATTTCTTTACAGTATAATAATACTTAAAGAAACAAAAACTAATGAAGTAACTGAACTGAAAAACTAGAGTATACCACAGCTATGGAACAGATAAACAATAGTTCTTAGCTCTAGGTATTGTCGTATATTTAATATTTGTTGAAGAACGTAACATCACTATAACCGTGCATAAGCAAAATTCCCCCCCCCCAAATGCCTTGTGACCAATGAAAAACCTTCAAAAAGTGCCGACAGTGTAACTTTACAGGAACGTGATATCCGGAACGAGCCACTACTACTCATGTTACTTTCTGATTGGTTGCGGAGTCAAATACCAAAACATTATCAACAATACAGTTAAAACACTAATGTTTATCAAGATACACATTAATAAGTAATAAATACAGGAATACTCGAATCATACAGTAAATAACTAGAATATTGCTTCTGCAGTTGAAATGTAAGTTAAATACAAAGAAAAAATATATCAAAGATATTTTGAAGTATGTATAACACAACTGCTCCCACTTTAACCACCTTCTGTCACTTAATAAAAAAAACATGAGGCAAGTAACGAAAATTATGATACAGCTAAATACTCTGTAAAAGCCAAGGAGTAAACGATGTAAGTGTCGAGAAAGTTTAATAATAATAGTGACACTACACATGATAAAGTAATTATTAGAAATTAACGTGATTTAACTAATGACGCAATGTTATAATAAAGTAAATTTGTTCACTGCTACCTTAAACAATATCCTTAGGATCTAAAACGTGTAGACGTGAAAGTTTTAAAAAGGCCATGAAGTTCTGCAAACTTTAAAACTCATAATAAATTTCAAGAATATTGTTTTGTAACAAATTTTATTATATGTAATAAGCAGTGGATGTTAAACAGCGTGACACAATTTATTTAAAATATTCATTTGAATACTATTTAATGTATTTCAGACCATTACCTATCGGAATTGACAAATCATTACTTGTAGATTTTCTATCCTCGATAATAAACCTGTATTTCTATGATGTTTTGGATGTTATTCGATAATCTAAAATAACTTCGTTATTGTATTGTAAGGTTTAATAGAATGTGCAGTAGAATGTGATTAAACTCTAAAATGTTTACGCATGATACTTTCTGTATAGGTTTTAATACCCTTATAGAACTCATTACACAAATGTCTTAATGTTTTTGAATTAAAGCCTAGTTTTATATGAAGGTCTAATACAAGGCTTTTGTCAAATAAAAACAAATGTGCTAGCTGCTTTATCAGGATGAAGAATGATATATCTACTAAGTAAATAATCTGTGGTCAGTAACGTCTTTTTATTTATAACATGTTCTTTGTTATTACTTTCATTTAAGTTATGAATCACGCTATTAACTTTTTCTACTTGCTCATGTTTTCAGTAGGATTACTTTATAGCTCTCATTTTTACACTGAGTTATTTGGTTTGTGCATTTTCAGTTAATTGTAGTACATTCCCGGAATATAGAATCTGTTTTCATTAAGAACGGAAAATCTTCATTAGTTACGATATCAGTGGACACAGAGCAGATAGTCCATTGTGTGGCTTTATGCTTAAAATTAAAAAAAAAGAAAACAAACAAACTAGATAGTTAATATATATTTATATTACCGTTTAGCGCTTAGGAGATTAATGAATGAAGATAAGTAGATGAAGTACATTCGCATTGAAAGTATCGTTTAACTCCTTAACACTTATCTAACACTTTATCCTAATTAAAGATTCTAGTACTAATAAACCCCTTGCAAGAACAGCTAATAGTTGGATACTTAATTTTAAAAGTGTTAGACAATAACTATTGTGTACAAGTGTTTCTGAGTATACATTTAAATTTAATTGGTTCTGTACAATGTACTCTAGTGTTTTTGGCCAGCTATAATGTGGTCTTGGAAACCTAGTTCTACACACAATGAATAATCTGTTTTGTGAAGACATGTGGTGGAAGATTGATATTGCTATCTTCCACAGCTCTTGTTACAACGTTAGTATTTAGTTATCAGATTAAACACAACTGACGTTGGAGGAAGTAGTTTCAAGGTATCACAAGAACCTGTAATAACATTGATATATATACAATATAGTTCATCTTGAGTATTCTAGTTCTTAAGTTTTTATTGTTATTAAATCTTATTGATTACAGTTTTAAATTTTAATAATACTTATGAAATATTATTTTGAACTAAGCTTAGTGTGTGGACTTTGAAATAACCTCAATATCTTCGTCTGACTGAATCTCGTGCAATATTATTTGGATTATGGCCGAAAACATCGTTTGCATAATGATGTCCAACTGGTAACTCAGCGCAATATAATCATTAGAGGTTTTAATATGCTGGTGCATTGCTTTATGACATTAAACGTTTCTAGTGAGTATGTTATAAGAGTTTGTATTTATTAATGCATGTACTTTTATTTTACTTAATTTTGATCAAGGGTTTTAATAATCGATACTTTCCATACACTTAATTAGAATTTTCATAAGTCAGTTGATACAAATAACTATCTATATAGTTTGTTCAATGGGTTAGTTGGGAAAATAGTAATAAATAGGTTTTTGTTTTTAGTTTTCTTATGTTTCCTGACAGCGTCTTTATCGTTCACCTTGTAAAAGTGATTTGGACGTTTTAACAATATAAATAAATACACTGTGTTCTGACGTACTGCAGGAACAGGCCTGTGTAATACATCATTTGATGAAGCTGCAATAAGCAAAAAATATTTTTTACTCTCATTAACGTTTCCGTATAACATTACCGTAATGTGTTTTTTCACACTCATTACCTAGCACGTCTCAGAGCTATAGAAAAAAACTTATAAAACAACAGCAAATGTTCGTTAGCAAGTAACTAGTAATATGTTATTAATGGTTACCATAATTCTGATCTGTTAATGATCTTAGACAAAAATTTAAATAATTACTAACGTAATCTATTTCACGGCACAGCAGTTGTTGCACGTGGAATCGATGGTATACACTGTACAGATAGCGTTCTAGACTTCTATTATGTCTGTCGTATTCCAGACGGCCTAATGAGTCCTGGTATTGGGTGAAAGGCCTCGTCAGTCTTAAATAGAGCAGATGTAGTGTGAATAACCTATTATTATACATTTTTCTTTGCTTTCACTCTTATATGTATTTAATAAACATGTTAATAGTATATGGTACTGTATAATATTTTTACACTATCTCTAAATATTGCACTATTACTATCGTACTTTTTTACCAAGAGAATGAAATATGACACTTAACACAATGTGCAACTTGAAAGCATGTAGTTTGGATTTGGTGTTTTAACTATAATAACTAAAAATGTTACTTAAATATAAAATATTTTGTTCTTATACTAGGATAAAGTCCGCTCTCACCAGTAATTTAAACATTTCCTACCCTAGTATCATTCAAGATGTGTCAAGGAGTAGTCAAAGTGTCACAAACTCGTATGCCATAAGAGAAATTTTGCTCTGAAACATAATTATCTGTGACTCCCGAGTGTTTCACGCGATTCATTTCTAAAAGTCGGTTGTGACCCACCGATGGGACACTTGGCATCGAACACGTTAACGACCTCTCATTTTTCTGTGCAGAACAGTTATATTGGCCACAGAACTGCTTTTCTCTGGATGCATGTCCAAAAAATGATCAAGTAATGTAAACAGACAAGGAGAGGAATGGTCCATCCAAAGGATCCTGAAGATGAGCAGAGCAGCGCAGAGGATTAATTTCTTAGAGGAGAGAACAAATCTAATCAGGAGTTAACACAAGAACTGTCAGAATCTTCAGTCCTTTCTTCCACTGTATGAAAATCCTTGTGGAGAACATTTAAAAAGATGTGTAGCTAATAAGAAACCTATCTCATGCAAAAGGAGATAAAACACAGAGATTCAATTTGATAGACTGTTTAGGCAGAGTATTCATGATGAAACTTTGTATAATGGGCAGCAACTGCCTGTTGTGGAGACATAAGTGTAGAGGACGACGTTTCGAAAGTGTTCCGCCTTTCGTCTTGTGTCTCCACAACAGCCAGTTGCCATCCACTCTACAAAGTTTCACCAAAGAGATTTAAATATACCGAAGAGAATAAAAAGTGGACCCTGACGTAATGGAGCAAGTCCTTTGTGTTGAAAAGAATACAGTTTGCAGGAACAGAACCGTGGAAGAATACAGGGGCACATCTTGATCCTCCATAGTTGACTTTAAGCATGTGTCTCTCTATTCTTCTACTCTGGTTTCGGGATGCATTTCAGTAACTTAGGTGGAAAATCTGGATGAAGTCAATGGACCAGCTAGGTATAAGCAGATAATAATACATTACGCATGCTAAACCTTTCGGGAAGCGACTAACAGGGGAAAGCTAATTTTCTAGCATAATAATTATCGTTAACATAATTCCAATTCAGTCAAACTTTACTTGCAACGCAAAAAAAGAAAGGATAGAGTATTGGATATTATAGAGTGTCCTCCAAAATGTCTAGATTCCAATATTAGTTAATCACGGTATGAGATCAGCTGAACAGAGAAAATAATAAAAGGTAATCAACTTTTAGAGATGAACTTTGAAACGTATTTCTTGATGCTTGGAGCTATATTTCGGGAAAGCTTCAATAGCGATCGCAGAAAAGTCGTCCACATGTGGTTTTGAAAGAAAAAAAGGAGAACACAGATATAGATAATATATGGCTGCAGTCGGATAATTCTCTTTACTGTTTTACGAGAAGTATATTTCTGTACTTTCAAAGCGTTTTAGTTTGCTTGTGTGTGTGTTACGATTCTGATCCTAACTAGTTTGGACTCAGGCGGTAATTTCGCAAGCGAAGAAGCGTTTGTAACAACTTATTTCTCTGTAGTTCTACTATAATTAGTTCGATATTTTATGAAAAAAATATAATGTAATTAGTATTTTCTGTTTTATTTCAAATACCAGAGAGTAGTACCAGCACCAGTGCCAGTGGTAGCGGTAGTGGTAGTGGAGACTTTTGGTACAACCAAGATGAAACTGAAGAGTCAGAGAGTAGTGCCAGTGGTAGCGGTAGTGGTAGCGGAGACGTTTGGTATACTCCAAAAGAACATGAAGAAGAGATCGGGGATATATATTTCAGTTCGTCCACACCCAAAGATCTTCCGACCACTCACAGGCCACAGGAACCCACGAAGTCACCATCAACAGCTTCTCAAGTTACACATAGTTTAGTTGTGGTACTTACTGCCAAACTTATAGTGTGTGGTAGTGCCACTTTGTGGTAAAAATTATAATACTGCTTTGGTAATTAGGTTCTCAAGAAAATGTAACAAGAGACAGATATAAGAGACAGAAGTATGTTTACTTCTGTCGTTTCTTCATTTTATTATGATAGTGAGAGATATTCCTTTTAGTGAATGTTTTATCTAATAGAGTTTATATGAAGAAAATCAGATGCATTCTACAGTCTGTCTAAAGTGTTTTGATATGCCATTAGATGCTTCAAGAGGTCTTCTGGTGTTTCGTAATTACTTGTCGTAAGTATCAGGTGTTAAAGTGACAGTTAAAGGATGACAATATTTTATTGATCACGAACGAGAAGGGTTTGCAGATAGGGTTAAACAACAGCAAACTTGTTTTTAGTAGCCTTTAGCAATTGTACGAATAGGGAGCAATGTAAAACTTTGTCTCATTTAAGACATTTAATTGGTTGTTGTTTCGTTGAATTTCACGCAAAGCTACCAGAGGGCTGTCTGTGCTAGTCATCTCTAATTCTAAAGTGTGAAGACCAGAGGGAAAGGCAGCTAGTCAACACCACTTTCCATCAGCCTGTGGGATATTCTAATCGAATAGTGGGATTTGACTGCCATTCTAATAAAGCACTATTCTAATAAATACGGAGCAAGAATTATTTTTTCTTAAGCGGTAACGTAACGCGAACTTTGAATCTACAGTACATTAGGCCACACTCCAGAATCCAACAGTATTACTGTTAAATATACGTTTTTAAAATAATTATTTACTATATTTAAACGCTGAAAAAATAAACACTCATCCTTAAATTAATACATATTTAGGGTGTTTACTAGTCGAAGCCAAACTTTTTTGAAATAAAAACAGATCTAGCATAAAAGTAGCTTTAAAACTTTATTTTTGTCCGGATATTCGTTTGGATTTATTTTATTTTGTGATGATTTTATTCTCTTGTCATTTCATTTTATTCAGGTTAAACTCGCATAATCTGAATGTTTTCTTATAAGGAGTAAGTTACTCATACATCTAAGAAAGAAAAATCTGGTTTTTAATCCATCACTAAGTATCCTCCCAGCTTTTACGAACTTATAATACTAAAATCCAAAATTTGTTTTCTCGTGTTAGTCAGAGCGTTGATAGCCAATTGTGTTGCTTTGTGTCAAAACAAACAAACAAGCAATCGGTTATTAACCACCTTTTGTAATATACAGACCGTAAACAAGTGTAAACTGAACGACGACTGGTAGTTTAACGCTCAAAATCGTTTTCAGACAGAAGTGAAACCGAACGAAACGGACAAATATATATATTATTTTACATCTCGTTATTAAGTTTTATAATTTCATATAGTTCACTAACTTTTTCTGGATTATAACGTTACAAATTTGGTTTCGATACACACGGTGAGCATAGCACAGATATGTCATAGCATATTTGTATACTTAATAGCCCCCTCCTCCAAGTGGGACAGCGGTATGTCTGCGGACTTTCAACGCTAAAATACGGGTTTCGATACCTGTGGTGGGCAGAGCACAGATAGCCCATTAAGTTGCTTTGTGCTTAACTTCAAGCAAGCAAACAAAAATTGACGCTTAATAACAAAGAAAATTAACCTCTGACTTCATTTGAATCAAAATTTAACCCATATGAACTTTCTGTAAGACAGCTTTGATTTGTTTGTATATAAAAGAAAGTACATATATATATATATATTTTTTTTTCTTCTGATGTTTAACTAGTACAATACGAGGTTTAGATTTAACGCTAGTATGATGTATAACAGCAGGCTCGTATATATATATTCTACATTCTATTTATGTGTGTATATATTTATCTGTGTTTGTTACCAATGATGCTAACATATTTAACGTAAAAGCAGAGAATTAACAGTGGCATATTTTTATGCAACTATTAGAAACATCATTTACATAATTATATTTTACGTCAAAAACGAATATTTAATACGGGGAACTTGACATTACATAATTAAAACCTTATTTCGAATCGATAGCACTACACAATCATAGCCTCATTATGTACTTCGTAACATCAACATTAGAGATATATATCCTCATCCTGTGTTAGGTTATACCAATACCACACAAATGTAGCCTCATCTTGAGCCAGGTTGCAACAGTACTACACAGTTGTAGCCTCATCTTGTATAGTAACATCATTATTATAGAAACATAGTCTCTTATTGTTCTAGTACCAATACTATACCATAGACTAATCTTACGCTATGTAACACCAAAACTATGGTATAGTATTGTTCTAGTACCAGTACTATACCATAGTCTAATCTAGCGCTATGTAACACCAAAACTATGTAAATATAGCTTCATCTTGCACGAGTTAGATAACGTTTAAACACTACAGAGATAGCACTATTCTATGCAAATTTATACTTCAACTTTACTCAGATACCAGGTTACAATGTAATTATGTAAACGCAGCCTAATTTTAAAGCATATAATTTTATAGCTGCACAAAAGTAGCTCTACGAACATAATCTTACCCTGTGTCAGGAAACATTGAAACTATACAAATAAAACTTCATCGCGTGATAGCTGATGCTAACATTAAAGAAATATAGTTCTATAATGCGCTAAAAGACATAAGAACCAGACATACATAGTCTGAAGTTACAGTCCTGAGTTCGGTAACATTTAAATTATACAAACATACCTTCATCTAGAGGCCCAAAACATTATAAATACAAAACATAGTCTCATTTTGTATCAAATCATTTCAGTACATTTTGCGAGAATTTTCTACAGAACCTGTTGAGCTTTTGGTACATTGTCATTCTATCATTTCAGGGCAACTCATAATACTCTGTCATTTGATAAGGTTAGCATTATCAAGTCACGATATCATTTTAATGTGAGTATGTTATAAATTTCATCCTACAACTAACAAACGTTAATTTACCTCACAATCTATAATTTGATACTAAGTCAGCCAGAGGCCGTCTCAGCACTCCCCAAAAGGCTTCCACAACGTACAATAAAAATTAAAGTGTTAAATAAATAACTTTACAATATGTAGAGCAATTGAACTTCTATACATCTAACCTAAACTCCATATAACTATAGCCTTTTTAAAATTATTATTTTGAGTAAAAAATCCCACTCTCGAATCATTGTTTTAATTACTACATACACAAATAGACAACTATATGCAATAAAAAAATGGTTGGTAAGTTCTAACAGATTGAGTGTAAATAATTATTATATCGTTTGGTAGGGCCATTTACGATAGCGATGAATAGCAGTAATAAAAAACAAACAAACTTTATTAACTTGTTTATTTACAGTTCTGAATTTCCCAAATCGACATCCAACTTCAAATTAAACTTTTTTAAGCCGTACAAATTAGACTTTTTAATTCTGGTTAAATATTTTAATCGCTCGAAATTATTATATTAACTTGTAACAGTAATTGTTGCTGATGTATATACACTAATGATATTAACTGTTCTGCGAATTGTAATGAAATACACCTTATATAATATGAAATCTACTTATATAATAAGCACAAATTTAAAAATAAATGTTGAAAAATGTATGTATCGTGGAAAATAAGTTCCAAAGTTATTTACTTTTTTGTTACCAAATCACATTTTGTTAAGTCAAATTTTCGTTTAAAAATCGTATAAAATATTTTGAAGATATAAATATTTTGAAACAATGATATGAACAGTTTAAGTTAAAGATATCACTTTGAAAGAAATGAAATAATTTTATAAATTACAAATAAGTATGTTAGTACATACTGAATTTGTAATGTGGTTAGAAAACATTAAAATAAACCGGTTAAAAGAACGCGTGCTTGTGTTTTTTGTGCCTTAAAATTACATGTCATATTATTATCAACATTTATGTTTTGATTTGTATACTTAGAATTTCCATACTCTTCTGACTTTTTTGTACTTTAGGTACTACTTTGAATTTTGATGAGGTTTACTTACTTGTGTACAGATGGCGCTACAATATATTTTAAATTGTACTCAGCAAAACAAAAACTAGATCATATTTAGATTTAAATCACTCCTTTACTGTGGACAAGTTATAAGTTAGAAAGATATGCCTCCTTCTTGTATTGACAACCAAAATGGTTACTTCATAAACATGGATGACTGGATGCTAATGACCTCCCAAATTTGTTTTGTGAAGTTTTTTTTTTAATTCCGCGCAAAGCTACTTGATGGCTATCTGCGCTATTCGTCCCTAATTTAGCAGCGTAAGACTAGAGGGAAGGCAGCTAGTCATCACCACTCACCGCCAACTCTTGGGCTACTCTTTTTACTAACGAATAGTGGGATTGACCGTAACATCATAACGCCCTCACCGCTGAAAGGACGAACATGTTTCGTGAGACCGGGATTCGAACCCGCAACCCTCGGATTACGAGTCGAACGCCTTAACCAACCTGGCCATGCCGGGCCTTTTGTGAAGTTAACTTTATGAAATTAAGCCTTGGAAAGTATCGAAAAGACACATTAGTGATTTGTTTACTAGTTCGTAAATTTGATATTTAAAATCATATAGGATTGTCTGACTTTAACAGCCGCAACTTACTCATATTAGTTTTTTCATATTGGAGGGGGGATTACCTTTGGAAGTGGTGGATGCAGTTAATATAATGGAAAGCTTGATAAATATTTGAAAAATAAGGGCTGTCTTTAACGTGTTCCTTTAGAAGTTTTGCTTAATTTAGTGGACAGTGCCTAGACGGACCAAAAAGTTCTTTATTCTTATTTAATGTTCTGTTACTAAATTCACAACTATTCTCCCGGTAGGACAAAGGTAAGATTACGGATTTACAACTTTCAAATCTGGTGTTTAATATCCCTGCGTGTCTTTATTCTATTAAAAGCTAAAAAAAAACTTAAAGCTGTGCTAAGTTTAGAACTCACGAGTGGTATGTTGTCCTAAGTCTTTCACTCCTATAATTAGTACTAGCGAAACTAATTTCATACCAACTTGAGATGACTTTTTTCTTTTACCAACATAAAATATTTACTGTGAAGGTCAGAAGAGTAAGGAATATTACGTTTGAGAAACGAATTTGGCAATGATTCTCTGTGCGATCGAATGGGATAGATACTGTTTTTGGACAATTACCAGCACTAAATCATCGACTATTTTTGAGTAACTATTTTGGTATTAAAGTAAACACAAGTAGAATATGTAACTTTTTAGCTTTGAATTGCTTTTGTCTTGACAAAAACTATTGTTCTAAATTCGAAAGCCGAGTTACTTAGTTCCTCACATGGTTACAAATAATAATATTAGAATCGTCTCGAAAGGAAGTGAAATTTAAATTTGATTTTATAAATGAAACTTTCTCCTTTGAAATAATTTATGTACTTTTATGATTAGGCCATACAAGGATGAACTTACATTAGTTGCTCCTAAAAACCGTGAAATTATCCGAACCATTTGCAAGTTAATATTTTATCCAGTAAAACGCTTAAACAAATAAAAAAAACACATGCGTAGAGTGATCATAACTTTTTATTCTACCGTTTTACATATGAGATTTGTAATTTTGTGACATATTCTCTTTAATAGAAAAATCCCAAACAAAATACAGTGGCAGGCTTAAGAGCTGATATCTCTAAAATCTGGGGTTTCATTATTGCGGCGGACACAGTGCAGGTATTTGAACGTTTAGCTTTGCGATTGAACAATAGAAATATATATATATATTTAATAGAAGGTAACTCTTGATTTTAAACATTTTTTTGTGGAATTGTGGGAAAAACAGAAAGAAAAAGAAGGAGGGGATTTTAAAATTGTAATCAATGTAGTTTAAACAAAAATCTTTATACCAAAATATATATATGCCACATAAATGTTACTTGAGCCAAAACGTTAAGCACGTATTTCCAGATGTTTAGAATAATATTTGGAGACAAAGCATCAATATAAAGTTCCCCGAGGGGACATCAGAAAGTTTGCTGACTTACAACGCTAAAATCCGTGGTTCGATTACCCCCATTAGATACAGAAGATAGCCCAATGTGGTCCTTCTCTAAAACAATCAAAGTCGAATTGAAAAAGCAAAATTTGTTATTCATATACTTGAAAGTGGCAAATATGGAGCAGTACCTTGGATCTGAGTTAACGCAGCATACAAGATACTTGATTAAATAGAACTGTTTTTATTTAGTCAACCTAAATATCATATCGAAATTTATAGTATCTCCATTTACGCCGTACGTCTTCTTTTTTATTTGCCTAGAATTCCGAATGAGCACCATAAGATGAATATCAAATACATCTAAGTAAGTAAAGGCTGTATTCAATGTATAATATAAGTTTTATTAAATGTTTTACGAAATTTACATAATTAAATAATGATAACTACAATGTATAAATCATTAACTATTAATGCCTTTCTTGGTAACGTATGGAACTCTTCGTTGTATATCATTATGTGCATTTACGGAAGTGACGAAAAAACATTTTCAGCTGATTTTTCACCTGAATTGACTTTGTATGAGAAATGTGGCTCACGTTTTGTATCTTTAAACCATACTTTTTTAGATATATCTATGTCATGTATATTATTACAAAAATGGATGATAATGCTACCAGAGGTCGTTACTAATACGGAATAATAATTGAAAATTACACTATGTAACACAAATTTTGTTCCTGAATAATATGTGTTATTTTTAATTGCTTATGTTGTAAAAGTACAGAAAATGGTCATTATTCTTTTCTTGGGTTCGCGCCCGCGTCGCGCTAAACATGCTCGCCCTCCCAGCCGTGGGGGCGTATAATGTTTCGGTCAATCCCACTTTTCGTTGGTAAAAGAGTAGCCCAAGAGTTGGCGGTGGGTGGTGATGACTAGCTGCCTTCCCTCTAGTCTTACACTGCTAAATTAGGGACGGCTAGCACAGATAGCCCTCGAGTAGCTTTGTGCGAAATTCCAAAACAAACAAACAAACAAACTTTTATGAGCTGTATAATGAAATTTTAAAATTAACTTATTTTCTATGTTAAAACGGGCAAATATCATGTTTTCGAATACGTTTCTTGGTAGCGGAGTTCAAAGTCCAATATATTTTGGTGGAAGCGTTCGCCTTGATCCTCTGAGTATACTCTCATGTCCTCTTTGAATTTATCAAGATGAGCGTCAAGGATATGGACTTTCAGGACATCCTGCAGCCCATTTTGCCGTAGTTCTTCACCAGAGCCTCAACCAGTTCCACATAATTTTCGGCCTTGGAATTGCCTAAGAAACCCCAGACTACCCCAACAAAACTGCCCCAAGCTTTTTATTCTTCCTATTTGGCTTCTTGGGAAATTCTGTGCACTCCAGGATCTTCTTTATTTGTGGTCTAATGAAGACACGAGCTTTGACCTTTGCCTCAGACAGCTTAGGGAAGAAGCCATGAAGGTATTTGAAGGCTGCAGACTCCTTATCAAGATCTGTGACAAATTGTGTCATAAGACCCAATTTTATGTACAATGGTGGGAACAACACCTTTTGGAAGTCCACTAGTGGCTCACACTTGACATTGTGCTTCCCCACTGAGAATTGGTCTGTTGTGGTCAGTGCTTCCTGTTGTAGTGCGCTGTGGTGTCCCTTCTGTTCCAAAGGCAAAGATAACAGGGAAATTTAGTAAAACCACCTTGGAAACTTATCAGAAATGCTACCATTTTTAAGTCTCCGAGGCTTCTAGCAAGGTCTTGACGCTGTTGTATTCCTCTTTGAGGTGCACCGAATGAGTCAGGGGAAGAGACAGATACTTATTCCCGTTATGGAGCCGCACATATTTGAGGCTTTTGGGTGAGCTATCATTGAAGAGACGCCACTTGTTTGGGTTACATGCAATTCCAATTACCTCGCACAGACCAGATACATTGTGGCAGAAGCAGAGCCCATCTTGACGAGTGAAGAAGCTTGAAAAATGTTGGTGACGCTTCCTCTGACTTGCAACTTGCACACTTTCATCTAACAAATCCAACTCCTTGAGCTTAGATATCAAAAGCTCTGCATTCGACTTTGTCAGACCAAGATCTCTGATAAGTCATTGAGGTCTCTGGTTGGGCTAGTATTGGTTTCTCTCACCAGCTGCATTTCTTAAATTGTAATCTGGATCTTCAACGTCTACCTCCTCTTCTGATATGCTGCTCTCTTCTGAGGATGGCTGCCTTCTTCTCTTTGGTGGAGTAAGTACAGAGAGCTCAGGGCAGTGTGGCACTGGGAAGATGGATGAGGGAAGGTCCGGATACATGATAGCAGATGCATTCTTGCCAGCCTGACGTTTGGAATGGTCCACCATGTAGAAGTAATAATTGCTTGAGTGGTCAGTGGGTTCACGCCAAATTCTTGGAATAGCGAACTTCATGGCTCTCTTTTCCCCTCTGTACTATCCTACAAAAGAGCAAAATAAAATTGTTATTACGAAGAATAAATTTATTTCATTCACAGCTAATGTGTAAGAGGTTCATGCAAAATATTTTGTATTGTGATAGTTTTTCTATACTATTGGAAATAAAAAAGTTAAAATATATTTAAATTTTAAAAGGTCTAAAGTTTCTATAATATAAAAGCTAACCATTCAAGCAAGAAAAAATTGTCCGTCTTACCTTCTAGAGATTTTTGCAGTTCTTGCAGGTAAAACTAGGTGCCTAGAGTTTGTCTTGATCCCCGACAGACATGCCGAAATATGCCTTGTACGCTTCACACATTTTAACAGATGCTGTCACAGATTACATTTTCGCTCTTGCCTTGATAAATTGGCCACATACATAGCAGAATGCGCCTAAAGAATATTTGCAGCTTCTTGATGCCATCTCTGATAAAATCAGATAGGTCTATGCGTTGACACAGGCAGCTAGAACTAAATCAAAGTGGTGAGTGATGAGCCCCTGTATATATATATATATATATTACTATGGAAATTTCTAGAAAATTCTCGTAACTTCTACGCCATTCTAGAAATTTCTTGTATGTTCTACAGCATTGTAAAAAGTTCTCGAAAATTCTCTATCAGCTACTCAGCACTGAATCTACCTGGAATGTACTGGAAAATGGATAAATTTGAAAAATTCATTACCCAGGTCACAAAAGCAAAGTTTCAAGAGAAAAACAGGTATTTTCCATTTACTTTAGGCATAAGCAATTGGGAAATAGCACTGCCCAGAAACAAGAAAAAGTAAATATTTTGTTGCATAGTATTATCATAACACTCGAGTGCGTGTTTATAAAGTAATAAAAAACGTCATCTGTCGAGAAGAATATAAAGTATACAATTTCTGTTATTCTTATTTGACAACATGATTTTGGTTTATTATTTCACACACTACTATGCTGATTTTATTACTGTGTAGATTTAAGCTTTTCTCATGAATTCTCCAGGTCGACTATAGTTTTTTTATTAGTTGTTTTCTTTTAGATGATGGAACTCATATTTCCTATGTTGCTAGATATATTTTAAATTATTATGCTGATATCAGACAATATAATTGAATTTAATTATTTTACGTTTAGGCTTAACATTAAATATCTCATTATTCTATGGCTTATAACAAACCTGGTTGGTGCACGAGAATGATTTTTGTATATTACTTCTTTGTAATAATAATAGCGAATCACACAGACCAGCACCAAAATGTAGTTCAATTTTTTCAATATACAAATGACCTGTAAAGCGAGTTACAATATATTTATCATAAATCAAAATGGTGATCATAAATTAGCCACCCGCTAGTACAGCGGTATGTCTCCGGATTTATAATGCTCAAATCAGCGATTCGACTTCCCTGGGGGGAAGGGGCTCAGCAGATAACCTGATGTGGCTTTGTTATAAGAAAACACACGATCATGAATTAAATAATTATAGGGTTTTTACGTAATAATTAATATTATTTTCAAAAATGTATCTTAAATGTTTATGCAAATGGAAATTAGAATCGAATGGGGAGAAAGTCAAATCGTTTTATTAAAGACAGCAACTTCTACTTACGTGCAACTGTTTCGTTTTCATTTTGTTTTATTAGGGAAAAACTTCAGCACTTATATAAGCCTTACCAAATATAACTTTCATCGACGTTCTGTAAGAAAGTCCTCTGTTGTCGCCCCTCGGTGGCTCAGCGGTATGTCTGCGGACTTACAACGCTAAAATTCGGGTTTCGATACCCGTGGTGGGCAGAGCACAGAGAGCCCATTAAGTAGCTTTGTATTTAATTCAAAACAACAAATAATCCAAAACAACAACCTCTGCTGTAACAGCAGTAAGTCTACGGATTTATAACGTTGAAATTAGGGGGTCGATTCCTTTGGGTAGGCACAGCAGATAGCCCATTGTGCCTTTGCTATAATAAAAACATACATACACTTTTCAAGAAGAAAGAGGGGAATCGCGGTTAAAACTACGATTGATGTGCATGATTTTTGTTACTTTAATAATCACAGGACATTGAATGAAAGGCTTTATGAGCAACGTTTTCAAATCTGTTGAACACCAAGGATAATATATGAGTAGGGGAGAAGGAGATGGCAAAAACAAAATATTTATTATCAAGCATGGTTTTATCACGATTGATATTAGGTTTAGAAGATTATATGATTCGCTCGCTTTACGCGTTCTCTTGATATTGACTAAAGAAACCCATTTAAAAAAGGCACCATTTTACGAAAATATTTAAGTGAAATTCTCTAGTGGTAAGAAAATGATTTCATTACCTTTGCGCGTTTGTATCATTCCTGTAGTTTCGAGCTCATCCTTAGAAATACTTTAATCCCATCTAAAACCAAACACTGTAACTGAGGGTATGGATTCCCTCTAAATTTATTAAGTGATTTAAGGGAAATTTTATTCTGGTGCCTCCCAGACTTAAAATACTGTATCCAGGTTTCGATTCCTCTGGTGGACAGAGCACAGATAGTCATTATATGGCTTTGTGCTTAACTTCGAACAAGTTTATTTGGTTGTTTGTTGTGTGTGCTCTCAAACAATATGTGCAAAGACACTCGTGTACTTCGGAAAATAAAACAACAACAACAAAAAACTGCAAATCTGTGCTCGGCCCACCAGAGGTATCGAAACCCGGATTATAGCGTTGTAGCTCCGCAAACATATTGCTGCATTACTGGAGGCCACTCGAGGGAAAGCTATCAGGAAAATTACATTCCATCATTTAAAGTTGCATTTCCTCAGGAATTATAAAAAAATAATAATGCATGCAATATATTCATAACTAAATACGTATGAATGGGTCGTGCATTTCTGATCGGGTAAGTTAAACAAAAAGGTGAAATTTCTCAACCAAAATTCACTTTCTCTGGAATGCAATATTTTTATCCCTGGTTGGATAATATACAGGAACCAAAGAGTGTCTTTAGATACGATGAGTTTGGTTTTGTTTTTCAGGTAAAGTTACACGAGAGCTATCTGCATTGGCCATTTCTAATTTAGTAGTTGACAGAGTAGACGGAAGGACGCTGATCAATACCACTCGCCGCCAACTATTAGGCCACTTTTTTACTGACGAATAGTAGGATTGGTTGACTCATTATAATGCTCCCATCGTTCACAGAACGAGCATGTTTGGTGACGAAGATTGAAACTCTCGTTCCTGAGATTGCGAATCGAGCCCCCTAGTCACCAGACCATGCTCAGCCTACGCGATAGTAATATACAAGTTATACAGCTTTTTACCCATTTGTTTGTATTGACAGATGACTATAAAATGTTGACAACAACATGTCGCGTTTATATTAGAACTATTATCACAAGAAACATTGTTAATAATTGTTAATGCTGCTATCATAGAATTATGACTTTGGAAGTGATGTGTAAGGCTTAACAATGATAATAATAAGAATAAATAATTAGTGTTAAAAATTCTTTGTTACTAATCTTTACCGTCATTTACATTTGTAAAATACTGAAATAAAATCTAAAGACAATTACAATTAACTTATTTAATCTAGTTGACACGATAAAACGTGATGTTCGCGAAACTGATAATATAAATACTGTCTTTAACATTGCTACATTCGTGGTATCCCAATCTGATTGAGGAGTCCTGGGACTTAAGTAACATATCCTCTGTACTGGATATGACACTTTTAAAAAAGTTGACATATTATTCTATGCTTTCATTCGTACGTTTCTAAAATGTACTTTCATGATTTTGCCATATAATTATTGTTCTGAGAGTATTATCTAATAATTGGCAATAGACTAAAGTTAAAAGTTACCACCTTTGTTATGGCAGTATTACCATAAGAATGATTTTTAACAGGTAACAGTGTGTGTTAGTGAAATAATTATGAAAGTATTATTCTGAAAATATTTTAATGAAGTTGTCACTGAAATATTGCCTTGGAAGTGATCACTAATAACTGATATCGACTTAATAGATTGTCATAGTATTATTTTATTGATAATTATTATTAATAACTTACGATATACTTTATTGATTTCACTGCCCATGTACTAGCTGCAGTTTCTAGAAAAGATTTTTTGATAATCCTTAAAAACAAAGGTCAGTGGCAAAAACTACCATTCTCAAACTATGTATTTGTTTGCTATAGAAATGTTGAAACGGACTCTGGAAAACTGTTGTTCTTCTACCAAGAAGAATTATGGAAAGCAGCTGGAGTGGATTTGTGTGCTTTGAACACGACAACTTTATGATAAAATATTTTGACATGAGAAATAGGCTGTAAGACTATCGAAAAGATGCACAGCAATCACATAGAACTTGACTAGTGACAACATGGACTATGACAGCGTGCTGCTGCTCCAAAATCGTTTTAATATAACGTACTTATACCTCCACTCTATCATGATAGGGATTACTAAAGAATATAATAATCTTTAAAGATATAGTTTGTTAATGATTTATTATTCTGAGAGTAATTGCTAACAAACAATAATTTATTAGGCGCCTTGTCGAAGAAGTTCCTCGAGTATTCTGCTAAAAAGATGCTAATCTTTTAGTTTTCAGGAAGATAAAAAATGCACGTTAATTAAAACTTTTGATAGGTACGAACTGTTTAACGATAATTGTCCGTAACAGTTATATAATAAAGTGAAATTAATTATTTGAATATTTCTTTTATTGCTAAGGGCCTTTCCAGTGAATGGGAGAAATCACCTGGAAAGTTCCAACAAAGGTTTGTTTGGTTTGTTTTTTAATTTCGCGCAAAGCTACACGACGACTATCTGCGCTAACTCTCCCTAATTTAGCGGTGTGAAACTAGAGTAAATACAGCTAGTCATCACCACTCGTCCCCAACTCTTGAGCTACTATTTTACCAACGAATAGTGAGGTTGGCCGTCACATTATGACACCCCACAGTTGAAAGGGCGAGCATGTTTGGTGTGGGGAGGATTCGAAGTCGCGACCCTCAGGTTAGGAGTCCAGTGCCTTAACCACCTGGGCATGCCGGGCCCAAAATAAAAAGGAAAAAAGAAACAATCGGTATAAATCCATATGGGCCCTAGTGACTTAAAACGGCTTCAGCCACTACATTTCTTCTCTAGTATTTTTATTTGCACTATTAAAATTCGCTAAGTGTATTAATGTGTTAGAAAACAACTAAAATGTTTAGTTTATTTATTTGCTTAATCATAAAGCTTCAAAGAGGAATAGAATTATTGCTAGAACTTAAAATAAAAGCATTACGTAATGTTTGAAAAGCTAAAGAAAATTTGTACTGACTAATAAAAATTAAGTAAATTATAAACAAATATTGAATGAAATTATCGAAGAATAAAAAAAATGAATGATGATGGTATTTGAGAGACATGGTTGAGCAGAAGACAAAATCTGGAAACGTTTCAGCAAACTGTTTTAAATATTACGTTAAGAAATCTTTCAACTTTATTGGCGAGCCACTCGATGCTGAGTGAAGATTACGGGAGATTTAGGGTGGAAGCTTAATAGTTTTGTTATTGTTTGTTCAATTTCGCGCAAAGTTACTTAATGGTTATCTGCGCCAGCCGTCCCTAATTTAGCAGTGTAAGACTAGAGGGAAGGAAGCTAGTCATCACCACCCACCGCCAACTCTTAGGCTACTCTTTTACTAACGAATAGTGCGATTGACCGTAGCATTATAACGCCCCCACGGCTGAAAGGGAAAGCATGTTTGGTACAACATAGATTCGAACCCGCGACCCTCATGGCCATGTGGTTAAGGCACTCGACTCGTAATCCGATGGTCGCGGGCTCGAATCCCCGTCGCACCAAACGTGCTCACCCTTTCAGGCGTGGTGGCGTTATGATTGGACAGTCAATCTCACCATTTGTTAGTTAAAGAGCAGCCCAACAGTTGGCGGTGGGTGGTGATGACTAGCTGGCTTCCTTCTAGTTTTACACTTCAAAATTAGGGACGGCTAGCGCAGATAGCCCTAGAGTAGTTTTGCGCAAATTTCAAAACAAACAATCTAAGGAAGATATTTTATTATTCACAAATGTTTCATTTTGTGTCATTAATAAATACCAAAGGGTATCGAGCTGTCAGTGGAATTTGTCTTTTGAATGAATTTGAAGGAAACATTCTCCAAGATGATGATACTGATATTTCTCGATGTTTCGAAACAATTACACCCTAAAGAAGCTAGACTACGTATAGATAAGTTATAGATTACGTATTGGTAAGTTATAGATGTAAACAATAGTAGTCTTAAACTATAAATATTTGAGTTCTAGATCAAAAACAGAAAGTAGTAATTTAAAACAGAAAATAATTTCCTAATTTACCTTCGGATCTTGAGAATGTCACGCATGAACATTTAGCTTTCTGTATCGTTACGTAAGGTTGAAAAATAAACAAATTTTTACACAGAACTTATTTTGGATGTTAATAATATTTTGTAGTAATAAATAGTAAGCGTGATGTACTTACAAAATATGAAAGAATCTTCTTTTCTTGTTGACTATATCTTTCATCGTAAGAAATAACAAAATTTAAATATTTTGTCAAGAAGTTTTACAGATGGTTATCTTAAAACCATCAAAGACGAAATGTTTGTGATCTTACTTTTGTATATTGAAGATAGCATATTAGGCTGTGGTGAAACACGTCAGCTTTAAGTCATAGAGTAGGGGTAATGCGAGGTCAAAATCTGATATTCTTTATGATAGAAAACAGTAGAATTAGCTTGGGATTTCAAATGCATAATATGTTCTGTAGAATGTCTGAATGAAGAAACTTTCTATGATGATATTAGTTCGAATAACTTTGGGGAATGTTTTTTGTGTTTTGTTTACAGTGAGTTATTCTATTGGCTAATAACATGCAGAAACAAGTACATCCTATAAGTATTATTACATTGTACAGGGGCGTAGCCAAAGGGGGGTGTTAACCCCCATGGACCCAAACTTTTTACACAAGTTTAGTTGCCACCTGTGAAGTTAAATAAAGATCTGTGATTGCATGTCAGATAATTTCACACAAAACAAATGATAAAATGCAAATTTCTGACTGAAAACTCTTTTAATACAGCAAGTTTTGTCAGAACTAGAGAAATACAATCGAATATCTATGAAAGGCTCAAACGTCTGTTCGTTCTTGCCAGAACATCCACAACACAGTTTGGTTCAACTTTAATATCACGGTGAATGTATAATGAGGCCTACTTTGCTGGGCCTGATAACTTTAAGTTGTATATTTTATATATATAGGCCTATATATTTATTTATGATTAAAAAAAATACGACAAACACCTCAGTGTGCCATTCTGAAATTTGCCAAAAAGGTGGTATCAGAATGCATAATTCAGGCTTTTATTTCACGTTTTTATTAATAAATTTCCCGGGGGAGCATGCCCCCGAACCCCCGTAGCATGGCTTCGCGCCTGCGGCGCTTGCATTAAGCACTCAAATTACCCCCCCCCCCCAATGGCCATTTTTGGCCGCGCCCCTGACATTGTAGATCCGTATCTTATAAGCTCTGATGTTTTTGTAAATAGTATATTAGTAAATAATTCTTGAAGTTTCGTTAACATATATTTCAGTATATGTGAGACTTGTTTAAGTCTGTGGTTTTACTTAACGTATGTCAATGTTGCGTACTTGGCGATGATGAAATATAAATGCTAACTAGTGTTAGCTGTTCAAACATACGTACTTATTAGAAACTGACATTTATGAGGTGGAATTTATCATAAAAGCCTAAATACATGTAATTATCTGAACTTTGAATACTTTTTAAGTAAAAAGATAATACATGTTATGGAAAGCTTGTTTTGAAATCTATGCGAGGAAAATATCTATCTTGGAATGTAAAACAGTTTTTTTGAGTCACATTTTTAGTTTGCATTGAACATGCAGTGTGAACAAAACATACAGCTGATGTCACAAAGTAATTATGTTTAATTATAATGCTAAGCAATAATGATAAAGAGTAAATATGTTTGTTTCATAAAATGTGAAAATATATTAATATGATTTATAATTAAAGGTCCTTTTGAAATTATGCCTGTTCACTCTTTTTCGGTTATAAACTATAGTGATTTATGTGAAATGTTTTGGATGCTTTGGCGAACTATTAAGATTAAATGTTATAACATAAATATAATTGCTGATTTGTCAATTAATAATTAATATATATCTATGTTTAAATCGTTATAATTTGATATAAGTTTAGTCTCGTCCAAACTAAAATAACGTATTTTATCAAAAAAGGCGTACGTTGTGTGTCACAAAGAATTTCTAATTCCATATCTTTTCATGCTAATAACCTTTTTTTCTTTTATTCTGCCAGTTTTAAGAAGGAACCGGTTATGTGGCCGCGTGATGATCTTCTCTGCCAATGATCTTTTGTATTTTCTAAAAATCAAAGTTCATTAACTCTATTTGCATAAGACCTCTTAGACAGTATTGGAAGATGAACTAATGAGCTAGACATATGTAGAAGATAATCACTGCAGATGTTTTGATTTACGCGTAGTTTGTTTATAAGATGTACTCTAAAAACTACAAAGTTTACGAATTTTAATTGTATGTTTTGTGCCTCAAGTGAATGTTTTATATAAAATCATAAAATGGTAAACGTTGCTATTTACGGAGCTACATACATAAAGAGTTAACATAATAATACGTTTTAATTTAAAGATTTATAACTGGTGATAGATGTAATCATGAAAAATCTTTTCTTTTTTAGAGCAATAATTATAAGAAGTTTGTTATGCAAATTAAATATATTATATATATAATATAAATATATGATGAAACATTAGGTTTAATAAAATCCTTTCAGAACAGATGATTGTAGAAATGTCTAAATTAAATTGTTGGCTACACTATAATTTTTGCCTCGTTCGGATAACAGATAGGATATAATGTGTGATAAAACTGATATATGTAACAGTGGTATAATATTTGTTTCGTTAAAATAATTGTTTCACTTCTAACTTTTTAGAACATATAAATAAATCTAGAAGTGAAAATTAAAATGTTGATGACGTGTCGAAACCCCTAAGGCTAGGTTCATCATCCTATTGATGAAACACGTGATTAGAAACACCACTCGCACTAGTACTACTAAACGCTTAGTAAAACAATTTGTGAAGCAATACCATCCGCCTGTAGACCATTACTAACACGATCTATCTGTCTTTGTGAAATGTATGCAGAAAATATATAAATGAAAACCACAAACATATTTTGAGATGGGTTGAAATCATTATGCAGTTCTAGGAAAGTATAGTAACACTGTCCGCCTATAGAAACTTCACTCATCTTTACAAAACACAATAAAATATGTAAGTAAAAAACTATAAACAAACTGAGACAAGTTGAAACCTGTAAGTAGTCCTATGGAACCATAATAACACTGTACATCCTTGTGAGACTTAATATGGATCGGAAAGCTATCTACCCTTAGTAACATAATCCAGCTATAGATATATTGTCGTCATTAATACTGCCTTTCTATAGAACCTTAGTAACGTAGTTCGCCTATAGACCTTTGGTAACACTGTTCGACTACAGAACATGGGTAACAGCAATTGCCCCCAGCAATGCGCCCTTTTGTACCACTTCAAGGAGCTGTGACTCCTAACAATAGATCTATGTTGAGTAACACTTGGACTATGATGGCACGCGACATTTCCTAGCAATGCGCCCTCTGGGAACAGACAACTTCCGTCATCAAATGTTATGATGGCATGACACATTTTGTCCTGTTGGTTCCATTACGTGGAATTATGAATCTAGCAATACGTCTTCTAGTGTCAATTCGTGAAACTATAACGCGACCTCTTCGCTAAAACAACCTTTAAGTTTATCGATAGTTATTTGTATAACTGAAAGTCTCACTTACATACTTATATACAATTATATCAAACCATTAAATCATGATTTGTTCATTTATTTGTTTTTAGATATTTCTTCAAAGTTATTTAAAGGCTATTTACTCTAGCTATCTCTAATTCTGAGCTGATACATTAGAGAGTATGCAGCTAGTTACCAGTAAGTACCCCTCTCCAACACTTAGGTTACTGAACAATGGGTTATGTCTGAGTAAAATTTTACCGTCACCCATAGGACGCGCTCACGGCCCTGCAAAGTGCGATTTTCTTGTGGCAAAAAGACGCAAACCAAGGACATTCGAATCTACAATCTGGTATCCTAACAACTGGGCCACGTTCGCACCATGTTCTTTGCTCTAATTATAAAACCAAATAAAACATTCGTCGAAAATAATTTTGGTCACTGTGTGTACGTGTTTAAATTCTTCAGTTCTAGAAATATTTTATTTCTTATTTCAAATAAACAAAATAACTTTCCAAAATAATATTTTTTCACTATTATAGAACAAATTAAATAACATTTTACAGTATTGGGCACTTCTGATCAATTCTAATCCAACAACAGAAAACTGTGAAAAAAAATCTTAAAGATGAAAATTCTGACACGATAACTGTGAAATTTGCTGATCTGTGTTCAAACAAGAGAAAAATATGAAAATAATATGCACATTTTATGGAATATTTTCTCATTTTTCAGTTGTCAATCATAACTTAATTAAAGTTTCCAGCTGCTAGTTTTATGAGCATCTCCTTCAACAATATTATTACAGTTACGAGTACTGTACAACTTTATAAATAAGGGGCACATTTCTTTGTTTGAATTACAATCTGGTCTTACCTCATGAATTCGTGATTTTATTTACAAGACGCTATTAATGTCGAAAAAATAACCAAATAAAAACACAAACTAATCGTCGCTCTAGGTTTAAAGAAAGAAATCAGACCTATGCTGACAGAATTTTTCCTCTGTTATTACGTGGAAACATTTCGAGGTACTTTATACTGTTAATAATAGACTTTATCTCTTTAAGTACGTAATGACGGCCAGTGGTTCAATTTTCAAAGACGGTTTGCTCTAAACTTTGAAACTCTAGAATATTAATTGTCGTCTGGTTAGTTGAACGTCACAATTAAAATATTTTTTGTATCACTTTTTTATACACTTTTTAAAATTTGGTTATCATAAAAGTCACAACTACACAGTTTGGTTAAATACAGATAAAAATGTAACTTTATACTTCGTGTTAAGAATGTTCTATTTTATCAATTCTACCGTGAGATAAAGAAATTATTTAACCTTGAACAGATAGTAGCTTATTGGTATGGGAGTAGCAGCTTCAAAAAATAGCAACCTCATGTGTCACTAGCTACTCTATTTACCTACAAATATAAATCTAGATAATAAGCACTCTGGATTGACAAATATCTGGAATTATGATTGCGCGCTTTTAGAGACTGAAACTTCGCATTAATTTAAATCCATTAATTCGTTTTTAACATATCTTTTTTCATTTCTTAAAACTTGATATTATTTCAATTTTTTATTTCTTTGATTTTTAATATTTTATTATTTATAACATTAGGTCTGAATGATTTGTAATTTTTGTAATATTGATTCTTCATTTTCATATTTTTTGTGGTTTTAATTTCATGTTCTAGATATTTGTACCTTATAACTAGTGTTGTAACATTTGTTGGTGGAGAATGTTACATGGCCCGAAACACTATTCACTATGGAAGATCCCTCGGAGCAAGGATAAGAAACATTTAAGCAAAATCTAATTGAGAGAGAAAAAATTACCTGCAATTGTTGAACTGCTAACGATACGTCATATGAGTATATTGGAACAGTTGCAAGAATGTTAGAAGTCAAGTGTTAGGAGTCAAATAGCTAAATGAGCAGAAAAAAAGTTTTATGCAAACTTTTGAAGTTGATATTAACCAAAAATAAATGTTGAATATAAATCAGCTCTGTCCAAAAACAAAAACAACAGAACATGATCATTGCAAAGTCGAGCAGTAATGCGTCATCATGGTCATCAAAAAACACTGATCACAATTTTATGATGGATGAATAAATTAGATCCAATGGTGTAAGGGACCTAGAAAATTAATCTCAGTACCTACAGTCATTCTTATAATAAAAAAGGCCGTCCCTAACCATATCTACTAACGCTTCAAATCACTAAAGATCTTTATTTTTTACTAGCTTCTCTGTAATGAAGCACAAAGCTACACAACGTGCTATCCGTGCTCTCACCACCACAGGTATCGAAACCCTGATTTTAGAGTTATAAGTTCACAGACACACTACTGTGCCATTTGGGAATTTTGTTTAGTAGTTTGTATGACAAAGAAAGAAAGAAATATCGAATAAAAGTCTTTCAACATAACCTGTTTATAGTCATGTTCCATTTTGTTTTTCACATTTTATACATTAGAAAAAACTCCCATTCTAGACTTCGCGACATTAAGTTTTTAGAAAGGTTTAATACACCCTATACTTGCCGGTGATTTGCCCTAACATATTTGTGCGGTACTTCAGTATGCATAAGTCATACTTTTCAGTATTAAATTTTTAACCCTTTCATTTCACGAGAGTAGAAGTTTATTTAGTTTGGCGTATTTTACTTGTAATTATAGTCAATATAATCCCAGTTTAACTACACTATCTTGTTGACTCGTCAGGTTGTAAAATCTTATTATTTTCAAGTAGAAAAATGTTTTAAATATTTACTGAAATAAAAGATTCCGACAGATATTCATCTGTGAAAACAAAACACGTAGATCACTGCTTGATCTGTTTGATATACAAAGTGCTGTATAATGGGTATAGAATCCCCAGTTTTGGTGTTAAAAAGTCTCTCAGACATATCACTGAGCCATCGGGACTTGTAGACGAAAAATAATTATAACACTTTTCACTTGTTGTCCCTATTAAATGTTAGTTTATTATACTTTTTTTTGCAATTAATTATAACCTTTACTTTTTAAATATAAAAACTATAAAACTGTAAATTAAACATATATATGCAAAAACGGCTCGTTTGGGTTGAGAAAATTTTTTACGTAGAGGAGCGAACAACGTTTCGACCTTCTTCGGTCAACGTCAGGTTCACAAAGAATGGAAGAGGTAACTGACCGGAAGCTGACCACATGTTTGAAACGGGTTGTGTAATTGAGTGTTGGAATGTAGAGGGTGTGCTTAGTCATCACTGTAAATTAAACATATTTTGTTTTCATTATAACTTTGAAAGTTTGATTTTAATGCAATTAATCAATGCTTTGCAAATCTATGATCAATTATGTTGAACACAGATTTCTTGTCTGCTAAACTGATATCTAAATAAAGATTATTCATAAAACCTTTCTTTTAGTTTAGGGTTAAAACAATAATCTCACACTTTGGTAATTATATGTTTAAGAAATCGATCCCAGAGAGATTGTGAGTTACATACTTTTAGTAATCATTACTTTAAATTATCTTTGTATTTAGTAGCTGTATGTGTGTTTATGTTCTGATCAAATATTTTTCACACTGTTTAGTTATTATTTAAATTGACTCTGTATTATTCTCGTTTGTGTAGTGTTTGAGTCCAGTTGCTTACTATCTTACATCAGTTCGCTACAAGTGATCTCTTCTCTGCTGCCACATGTATCTGTAATAGCTATGAAGCACTTATAAAAAGTATAATAGAACTTTATAACTACAATATTTGTATAACTTATAACTTTCTTTTCATATAGCTTATGCATATTTTGAAATTCAGACACTAGTATCTGCACCAAGTCTTGTTAAAACCTACTACATTGGGTACAGCACTCGAGCTATTTATTTTATAATAAAAAACGTGCGGATTTGGGATCTAAATCTCCTACAATGCCCAAACCTCGTAATATATTACTGTGTGTGCAACCGTAAATAGAGTTGAAAGTAAGGGTATCCAACTGATGAAACAATACATTCTATTCATTATCTGTACAATAAAAGCCATTTCCTGTTCGAAACGCCCTCTTTGTCAATCACACTGGACTTACTGTCAGTAACATTGAAAATAGCTCATTATTTTGTCTCAAGTGAAAATCTCGAGTTCAAATCCCAGTCAAGTGTTTTCTTTTAAATAGCTTTTTAATTACTAACTCATCAAATTAAAGAAAGATATTACAATATCAGGAAAAAACACCATTACATGATACATGACATTATGTAATATAGTGTTTAGGGACAAGAAAGGACCTGTCTGTCCTTGACTTCCTTTAAAACCCTTGGGGAAATATTATCTTACCAACGAGACCTACCATTATTTAAACCTCCCATTTTTACTTCAACAAGCTCTGAATTTATGCAACTGTTTTTTTAAATTTTGTTTTCAAATATCGGTTGTTCAAGATGAGGAATACAGCTTAAGTCTTCATTAGTAAAAACTGAAGAATTTAATAACTTAGTTATTTTATAATCACCAGATACAAACCTATCCTCATCCTAACATGTTGTTTACCACTAATGTACGTTACAAAATCCTTACTGGTAATTTTTATGTCTTCAGTCTTCCAAATCTAAATCCAAGGAATTTAATTTATTTGTTGAGATTGGATTACGAGGGCTGGATGTCAGAGTGGTTATAATACTCGACTGTTATGTGAGGTGGGGAGTTTACGTTGATTTATTATTATATTTAATTTTAGTATAGCATAACGCTTTAAAACACCGTGGAATTTATTGGTTTATCTTAGGTGTACCACCCGCCAAAATAAATTAAAATAATTAAAAACCCTTAAAGCAGACCTTACAATTTATACACTTATCAAGAATTTTAAACTCATTTAAATTTACTTCCTATACAACATCCGAAGGAAATCTATACCAAAGGCCAGTCATCTTATAATAAAAATAAAAGACATGATTATCCTACCAAAATTTATGCTGTGTCTTCTAATTGTACTGTTCTCACTGTTGAGTATGAAATAAAATGATGCATCAACGCAATCAATTTCCTTTACAATCTTAAACACCACAACGAAATCTCCTCTTTTCGTAAGAAAAAACAATTTCAGAGGTTTTCCATTCTTCTGCTATGACAATCCCTCAATCACAGGCACCATTGTAATAATCCTTGTCAGAACTCTTTGCAACAATTCAATGTCTTTCCCAAGGTAAGGAGTCCAAGACTGAACACAATAGTCCAAATGTAGCCTAACCACTGACCTATACAATGCAGTTATAGACTCTTTAGACTTGTATTCAGTATTTCTTTAGATACAACCTAATATCCTATTTGATCTACCACAAACAACAGCATACTGCTTGGATAGCTGTAGAGATTGATTGACTATTGCGTCAAGATTCCTCCTCTTCATAACACTGTTAAGGTTATTCCAATCCAAATTATACTTATAATTCAAATTATGATAACCCAGATGCATTATTTTGTAATAATTATAATTAAAACCCATCTGTCATTTACTTGCCCAATAAATCGACAAAATTCTTTTGTGAATCATCAGTCTCTTCTTCACAGCTAACAACACTCAAGACTTTAATATCATCTGTAAATTTAAGTAATTTTCTGACTATTCTTTCTCTTATGTCGTTGATATAAATAAAAAAAAACATCAAAGGTTCTAAGACTAACTCCTGAGGTACTCCACTTGTGATATTAATCTAATTTGACTGAACCCCATTTGTAACTACCCTCTGCTTTCTTCCATCCAGCCACTCTTCTATCTAGTTTGCTAGATTATCCCCCACACTTTATAGAGATTATTTTTACAAGTTTTTTTATGTTAAATTCTAAACTTTGTTAAGTGACTTTGTAAAGCATCTTTTAACGTTTTTCTAAAACGTTTCCCACAACTAACGTAGGACTAATGAGTTTGTAATTACTGCGACAATATTTATTACCTCCTTTAAAAAGAGGAGTTACATTAGCTAAATTCCAATCCTTTTGTATCTCTCCACCATAGAAGAACTTACATAAAATAGTAGTAGTAGCTCACATATCCAATCTTTAACGTCCTTTAAATCTCTTGGGGAAATATCGGGGACAAAAGCATTATCGTTTTTGAAAAACTTCCCAATTTTTTCTTAACTAGCTCAGCATGAATAAAGTCATTTTGTTTGATCTCGTTTCCATTTATCAACCGTTTATTTTACTCTAGTAAAAACCGCAAAAAACGGACATTTAATAACTCAGCCATCTCATAAGCATCAGGTTCTCGCATTTCTTTATTATCCTTCAAGTGTCCTACTTCCATTTTAACATTTTATTTACCCTTAATATATTTAAATAAATTCTTACTATTTTTCTTTTACATTTTCAGCCAACGTTTTATCATACATCCTTTCTGATGTCCTACTTTTTAGTTCACCAACTTTCTCGATCTTCTAGTTACTTCTAAATCTTTCTTCATACCTCTCAATTAAAATGTCTTAAAATTTATTATGTTTTTCTTCACTTTTATATCTTAAACTGTTCTGTGAGCCAAATTAGTTTTTACTTTAAGCTACCCTATTTTTTCTATAAAGAATATATTTACCTTGAATATTTAAAAATTATCTTTGAACATTTCCGTATCTGAGCAGTGTCTCTAAATAACCCAGCTGTCCAGTTCACAACAGATAATTCTTGTCGCATTCTTTCAAAATTTGTTCATTTGAACTTTGTAACCAAAATATTATTATTCCTTATTTCCATAAGCAGCAAAACAACGAACCTAATAGAACAATGATCACTTGCACCAAGATGTTCTCCTATGGCCATCTTCTTGATCATTTCTGTGTTTGAAGCTAACAATAAATCTAAAATAACATTGTTTCTAGTAAGTTACTTTACTGATTGAAAAAATAAAGCCATTCAGAACAGTTTACAAAACCCTTTCTTCATCATGGTTTGACATAGCATTTTCCACTCAATATATCTAAAAGTAAAATAATCATAATTATGACTTCATTAACAACTCAAATATTAATCACATTGTAAAATTTCTCACTCATTTAATCAGTATCATTTGGGGATCTGCAACAAATTTCCACTAAGTCTTTTACCTTTATATTTACCAATAGAAACCCAAACGGGTTTAATCTCTTTGCCATCATCTTTGATATTTTCAGTTTCAACAGAATGTAACTCACATTCTACTTATAAAGCTACTCCTTCCTCGTCGTCAACACCCTATTCAAAATAAATAGTCTACAACCTTGTGTTTGAAAGACGCTTTAAGCATCAAAATAATTTACGTTTAAATATGTTTCAGCTATTTCCATTTTATTAAAATCATCCATTCCTACCGATGCTCTCAGACTATTTATTTAATTTCTTATACTTCTAGCATTATAATAATAACAATTAAGCCTATCCTTATGACTACTTCTACACTCATTACCTATGCTAAACTTTTCTCTGCCTCTTATTATATTTGAACTACTCTTTCATGGCCCTCACCACTGTCTAATATATAGTTTAAAACTTCCTTTAAAGCTGAGTTAATAGTTTTAGCCAATATACTCATCCTTACATACTAATCTAAACTCAGCATTTAGTCCTAGTGACCTATTTATAACTTTATTTCTATAGTTAATTCTTGGCAGTATCCCTGACAAAAATTAAGCTACGACCTTTTATTTTAAATGTTTTTGTCAACTCCTTGTATTTATTAACTAGCTCCTCTGACCTATCTTTCCCCACATCATTAGCCCCTACATGCACCACCAAAACTGCAACTCTCCTAGCCTCCTTTACTATACTTCCTGTTCTGTCAGTTGTATTCTCTACACGTGTCCCTTGGTATCATCATCTGATTATTTTCTCTCTATTTACCTCAGAGACAATTCTATCCACGTGCCTTGTCAAGTAATCACATATAACTATGACTTCCTTTTCATCCACTCACTTCTCTGACACTTTGTTTTCCTTCTCTCCAATACTTTATCATCTGCGGAAACCAAGGACTGAAATTTGTTGCTGAACAGAATTGGTTAATTATAACTAAATTCACAATTTTTTTACTTTAATAGTACTCAACTTTCTGAAAGTCACTGTTAGCATGTAAAAGCTGAAATCCTGCTGCCATTTCTCACAGTCTACATTACCTCTATTTTAATTAGGATAACCTCCAAATTCTTTTCCAACTTACAAACTCTACATAAAAATTGTACATCTTTATTACGAGCTTTCTTGAAAGTACACTAGTCCAGAGTTCCCAAGTAAAACTCAATTATTGCACCCTTTACACCTAACAAAGTGTGAACACTTAACTTTACACTAGTCTTAATCATTGCATTTATACTTACAGCCTGAAAATAAATACTCAATACCAAATACCAGTAGCTTATTGTTAACACTGTTATTATTAAGCCAAACGTTCAAGAACCATTTATATTATTTTTGTTACTATTTTATCTTTACACGAAAGTGATAAAATTTACCCAGAATTTAGAAAAAAAGAACTTATACGTTAACTCGTAAAATACCAAGAGAAAATAAACTGGTTTTAAAATTGTATGTATTTGATAAAACAATATATTTATTCTGTTTTACGATTTACTAGTAAGTTGCTATATATCTAAGCCATATATACAAAGGTTGTAGTAAAATTCATACCACTAAACTTTAAGTTAAAACTTTATCTTATTTTTATTTGCCCAAACTACGATATCTAGTTACTACTGTGTTATTTAACCAAAGTTACTAAAAATTATAATGTTAATATTAAATAAGAATTCTATAATAGTATGAGAGCTTTGCTTTTCAAAATCCTCCATCTTCAGTCGTGCCATTGTATATACGTTTATTATATTTAGAACAAACTACTTGGCCAGGTGGTTAAGGTTCTCGACTCGTAATCCGAGGGTTGTGGGTTTGAATCCCCATCACACCAAACATGCTCATCCTTTCAGCCTATGAGGGCGTTATAATGTAACGGTTAATCACACTATTCGCTGGTAAAAGAATAGCCCAAGAGTTGACAGTGGGTGGTGATGACTTTCTTCCCTCTAGTCTTGCACTGCCAAATTAGGGACGGCTAGCACAGATAGCCCCTCGAGTAGCTTTGTGTGAAATTCAAAACAAACAAACTACATCAGTTGCGTCAATAACGTTTAACGAATACAAAAAAATTTCTTTTGTCATACAACATCTTAAAGTGTGAACAGAATACGTAACCAAACATTACACTCAGACCTGTAAAGATGACAATATCACCTCAATTTTACTATTCTTGGTATCCGAATCCAGTAAGAACTGATAATCTCCTCTTTGGTATAACAACATCAGAACTTCAAGTAAAGCACATTTTAGTGACTGTGGGGGTTTGATCAAAGTCTTCAATCGATTTAAAATGTGAGTCAGTTTTAGTTAGAACAAAATGTATGGTAATCTTGGAAAAACAGGCCATAAATTGTTAACATGACGAACACTCAAGAAAACTTCCGATACATTGTTGAGTCACGGGTTGACGCTAATCTCCTACTGCCATAGATAAGTTTTACCTTTAATGAATCTATTTTCTCTTTAATTAATACTCGCCTTTCTTTTGTTTGTTTGTAATTAAGCACGAAGCTACACAATGGGCTATCTGCGCTCTACCGACCACGGGTATCGAAAACCGGTTTCTAGCAGAGTGAGTCTGCAGACACACCGCTGTGTCACTGGGGGCTCTCACATTTCTTAGCGTGGGACATATGCATTTAATAAAACCACGGTATCGACAGTGACATTACCAATTTAATTATTATGCACAATATGACATCCCATATTAAATTGACTTTGTTTAGACACAAATATGGATCATATTAATATAATATTGTCTGCACTTGAAGTGTATAAACCATAGCAATTTGTCTTACACAATAGCATAAGCCTGTATAAATCTGATTTTTTTTACACGGTTTTAATTTCACTTATGTATACAGCTTGAAGTTCGTAAAAGCTTAACCTGATACTTTATTGGTTAAACTGGAACTTTAAGTTTATTTATAGGTTATTTAACAAAATTCATTCTTAATTTGAAACGTTCACTTAATGTATATCCTCGTATGTAGAAATCGTCAGCTGCATAGAGCTAATGAAGGAACTAATCATATACAATTGTTTGCTCTTCAGAAGTTCCCGATAAATTCTAAGAGAACAGAGAGCAAAGTGCCTTTTCTTCAGTGCTTTGTTATTGATGTATTACTCACTTATAAAAAGACACTTTGTTTTCTGTTCTCTTAAGTGATTACGTTCAGTAACTGCCTAAGCTGTTGTAATATTTTATGCAATATAGTTTAATTAAAAGAACTGGAGCCTATTGTGGCATCAGTCCATTGGTTAAATATTGATTCTGAAAACTGCATATTTTCACATGTCTTTATTAACACGCTCCTAAAACTAAATTGTTAAAGGTGAAACCCAAGGAACATCCATTGTTTGATATTAACAGTACATGCGGTTTTGTCAATATGAAGTACAACGTTTCAAGGTTAGTGAGCTCTCTCGTCACCATAGTTACGAAAATAACAAACAGTACTCATTCTACCGCTCACTACTTTTTGAATAAAAATATAACCTTGGAAAAACAAACAAATAACATTTTAGTAATAAAATGTAATGTATTATTAATACATTTAGGTTAATAATTAAACTTGAAATATTTCAAAAATATTTGACTGGTTTCGTTTGTTTTGAATTTCGTGCAAAGCTACACGAGGGCTATCTGTGCTAGCCGTCCCTAATTTAGTAGTGTAAGACTAGAGGGAAGGCAGCTAGTCATCACTACCCACCGCCAACTTTTGGGCTACTCTTTTACGAACGAATAGTGAGATTGACTGTAACTTTATACGCCCCCATGGCTGAAAGGACGAGCAAGTTTGGTGTAACGGGGATTTGAACCCGCGACCCTCAGATTACGAGTCGAGTGCCTTAATCACCTGGCCGTGCCTGGTCTGAACCATTTGAAAAATCAAGGATAGAAATAAATATTTTTCAACATAAACCTTGAATTAGAACCCTTTATATAAAATAAATTGCTTTTATATGGATATTTAGGAAGTTTATTCTCTTTCTTATATATCAAATTTATATTTGTGCGTGAGAGCATTTTCCTTTAAATATTAGAATGCTCAATATTTAGCATTTTTAACCTTATGCGACATAACAGCCAACTCAGTGACTATCTAATTAATATTCATCTTTGATTCAGAAATGCTGGCATGAGGGAGGGCAACCAGTTAGCAGTACCTGAGGTCTAATGTAGAACTATTCGTAAATGAATTGTAGAAGTAGCTGTAACAGTTTTAACTTACTCGCAGCTGAAAGCATGGAATATTATTAATAGCATATTGTGGTTCGAACCCTGGATCCCCAAATCTGTATCCTGCATTATAATCACTAAGCCGTACTCGGATTTCTATAAAATGTTGATTGCTAAAATTCAAAACTATATTAAACGTTTTCATTAAATAACTTCTGTGTACACACATTGCAGGTTTTTACACCCGTTCAAATAAAAATTGTAAACTTAAAACAATAATATATAAATCTAGGTGTACCATCCAGTCTTTATTTATTTTTTGATAACTGTAAAGCGTTTGGTTAATGTTTATTGGAAAATAATAATATTGATATATACGAAGTGCAAAGTGAAAATTTCAGTATTTTTTTATTTCCTTAACTTTCTAGAACTTACGTAGTTATTACAGTTCATGGATGAATCTCTTTCTTCGATATTTGCTCAAAGCTAATTCTCCTTAACTTTGAACTAATGGAATAAAAGGAAGACAGCTAGTGATCACAACCCAATGTCAGTTGTTGGGTTACACTTACCTGGCCGAATAGTAGGATTTGACCCTTACACTTATAACGCATTTCAGGAAATTGTTTTGTGGCACACTACTACTACAATATTTCACAAATTATAAAGAAATCAGGGTTTAACTTTGCCTCTTCCTTACAGATTGTGTATGGTGCTAATTGAATTGAATTTACACAGAGCACGATATTTTCATATGATTTTTATCTTTATTATCGTTTTGCTTACTAATACAAGGTAGGGTAATCTAAAGTAAAGTAATCTTATAAGATAGCAGACTATGAAAACTAGCAATAACAGTACTTTATCACGCAACGTATAGTTTAATGTTACTGCCTTATGTTATCTAATCAAAAACACCTTATCACGCAGTGTATAGTTTAACGTTAATGTTGTACATTATCTAATAAAAAAAACTTTAGGTGTGAAAAAAAGCATGACCCCCAAAAACAAGACTCAGTGTGCGACTTAAATAAATGAAATCAAAATTGGCGGCTAAATTGGTAACTTCATTGTTAAGTAGTTTGCAGCAAATATTCTTTCAATTACTCGGTAAAGCTCTAGTAGAAATGTTAGACCGATAGCTCACGTGCACAAAAAATGTTCGATAAATTTGAGCAATTTTTGTTGAGTAACTTGTGGTGTATATTTACACCAAAAGAGACCTAATTGTAGGTTGTAAAATCTATCAATGTATTGAATTTGAAAACAAAATTCATAAAAGCAAAGTATGTCTTTCAAATAAAGTTTCTGTACTTTGAGTGTGAATGAAAATAAGATTAAGAAAGAAACGCAATCACAAATGGAAATGCTGTATCTTAATAGTGAAGTTTGATAAAGTAAGAGATAGGTCGAACACACCCACTATAAATATGTGATAGTTTACTTTACAACAGTCCGAGCTACAGAAGGTGGAAAATAACTAAACTATCACTTCTGTTAATAACATACAGTGTGTCCTGCAGGTTGTGATTTTGGTCGCAAGACACACTACCATGTGTTTTAATTAAGTTTTAACAACGTTTGTAGCATTGTTTGTTTGTAATTTCGCGCAAAGCTACACGAGGGCTATCTGCGTTAGCCATCCCTAATTTAGCAGTGTAAGACTAGAGGCAGCTAGTCATCACCACTTTCCGCTAATTCTTGGTCTACTCTTTTACCAATGAATAGTAGATTGACCGTGCGAAAGTGTGAGCATGTTTGGTGTGACGGGGATTCCAATCCACGATTCTCGGATTACATATATAGTGTCTTAACCATCTGGCTATGCCGGGCCTCGTTCGTAGTAATACTGCTTGTAACTTAACCTGTGGTATAATGCCGAGCAAATGGCCTCCTCACATTTCTAGCTTTTTATAAGTCATTAATGGGTATTTGTACTCGATAAACGGAAATATTTCAAAAGTTGTCCATTCCACACATAACACTTTAGGAGAACTTTAGTCCTTCAAGGTCTCCTCTACATTTGCCACTTTGACTCAAGCAGTTATTGTCTATCTGACTTTTTCTTTGCCTTATTCAACTTAGTGTAATTAACTAATGACTTGATACTGGTTCATTTTTTATTGTAATAAGTAGAACAAATCGTGAATACGCTTCACTTGAGTATTTTCGGTTATCTGTCCTTCCGTAATGTACGCTTTAATTGGTTGGTGTCTCCAGATATTGTTGTCATTCAGAAATCTGATTTATAGTTTCAGTTTCGTGACTATACCCGTGTTATTACAGCTAGTGCTAACGTAGAAACAAGAAACTCATTGTCATCACGCTTGTGAAAAGAAAATTAGAATGATAGTTTGTTGTCAAAATTTAGATATTCATAGGAAAATAGAATGTTGTTTCGATGTTTTTAATTGGTAAAAAACATCAGTAAGGAATAATGTTTCGTGTGTATATCTTGCATACACGAGGGCTGTTCAAAAAATACGCGGACTGTTTGAATTGCGCGGCTCTAGTTAGTTCCAGGGGAATCCGCTTGGTGTCGCTAGGTTCGCACAGATCAGCTGATTACGACGCCATTTCCCGATTGCAGATATCTGCATTTGTGTATTAGCTACGCGGTTTTAAGTGAAGTGCGATTTTTTCGTTTGGCGGATTTCAGAATGAATGACCTGAAGGAGCAACGACTTGCTGTGAAATTTTGTGTTAAACTTGGAAAATCTGCGACTGAAACTTTTGCTATGCTTAACACGGCTTACGGTGATGTTGCTATGAAGCGTACGGCATGTTTCAAGTAACATGAACGTTTTAAGAATGGTCGACAGTCCATTGAAGATGATGAGCGTTCTAGACGTCCTTCCACGTCAACTGACGACCCACACGTCGACAAAATCAACACCCTGGTGCGGGCAAATCGACGTCTGACTGTCAGGGGAGCTTGCTGAAGAGTGTGGGATATCAGTTGGATCTTGTTACGAGATTTTGACCGAAAAATTGAAGATACACCGCGTTGCTGCGAAATTTGTGCCTCAGAACTCGTGAGTTTTTGGCCAAACACTCGATCACTGTTCTTCCCCACCCCCCTACTCACCTGACCTTGCTCCTTGCGATTTTTTCTTCTTCCCCAACTCAAAAGATCCTTGAAAGGAAGAAGATTTGAGACGATTCCCGAGATTAAGGCAAATGCGACGAAGGAGCTGGAGGACATTACAAAAGAAGTGTACCAGGACTGTTTCAACAAGTGGAAACACCGTTGGGATAAGTGTGTGCGTTGGGGAGGAGAGTACTTTGAAGGAGTCCCAGACCTGTAACATCTAAATAAAGTACATTTAGTTTTATGACGTCAGTCCGCGTATTTTTTGAACAGCCCTCGTATATATCTTAAGATAAATAAATCTTAAGCCACTAAAAGGAAACAAAGTCTCAATGTAATATTATACTACTAACAACTGATTTTGTATTTTTAGTGTCTTCTAGAGTTATACCTAGGGAAGGGTGAAATTAAAAAATAATCAACGTAAAACTTTGAAATTGAATAATTATCTAAATAATTTATAGGTAACAATAAAGTTATATGAAACAGTAAAGACAGTTACTAATTAAAACATGAAATCTGAACTCGCATAATAAAAACAAAGACTTTTAGTTTTGTGTCTGTGTAGAAAATTTGCTTTCCTTAAACATAAGTTATAATTATTTTTCAAATTAAGAGGTTCCTCCGCTGGTACAACGGTAAGTCTACGGATTTGTAATCAACGGTTTGTTTCCCCCTGTATGTGGGTTTGCTGTAAGAAACCACACGAATTAATGGAGTCTGTTAAATTGTGATTTGCATATGATGAGAACATGTTTATTATTTAAAGGCACGTTGGTTGAAACTTTTTTTCACATAAACGCTGATAGTTTTTGTATATTTTTGTGCTTAATAACAAACACAAACAACTTTTCCTAACATGTCCAAAATGTTTTTATTGTTCTCGTTGCAAAACTCAATAATACTGTACTGTCCACTACAGGAAAGCGAGCTGCAGGTTTTAGCTTCATGTCTAAAACAGGAGGGAATTGAAAAAAGCTCTACATCGAGTTAACAGTGTTTCATGTAGTATACACATAAACTTATTTGAAAACTGTTAACTGGTGGCGAAGTATGTACATTATATTTATATTAGTTCATATATAATTTAAATGTTTTTAGTTATCTTTGTAAAAAAAATGAATGACATACCACAAACATAAATATAAGGAAAAACATTAATCTAGGCATTACTATGAAAGAATGTCTTACCAGGTATAATTCCGAATACATCTTCCTTCTTTAGTGTAGTACTTTCGACATAATTAACATTTATCTCATTCGTACAGATGTATTAATTCATGGGTTTTTGAGGTAATGTTTATCGTGTCCACTCACTATAAATATTTAGGCTGTTTACGAAAAAAGGTCAGTTTACATTTGGGAAATTGTTTTAAAAATTCGGCCCGTATTTTTCAACTTTTTATTTTTATTAAACAATTGGTAATATCAAGCAGGTGGATATCTTCTCTCTTATTTAACTTCTTTAAAACTCTTTCAGTAGCCTTGGAAACTTCTATAAGTTATGTTTTAAATGCGGAGCGTGGAAACAGCTTTCTTACTCATATCGGTGCCAAAATGTTGATGATAAATCTCAATCTTAAATCCCAAGAGACTGTTATCTAAGACTTAAAGTAGACACATAAAAAAAGACAAATTTGCCTTGTAAAATATTAATATTTCTGTAGAAAAAAACATTTCATAGTTTTTAATCCCAAAATGTATTAACATTTGGTGTATAACTCTGTATCAGGATCTGCCATTATATAATTATAGGCCTAGCATTGCCAGGCTGCTAGGGCTCTTGACAAATATTTATTCATTAGTTAGCCAGGTCATGTTTTTTGTTCAACTTGGGGCGTGATGCACGACCTAGCTAATTAATGAATAAATATTTACAGTAAAATTATTATAAACGTTATAAGGGTAGCCACCAGTTTGATCGCCAATTTTCATTTCGCCCCTTTAAGTCGTACTCTCAATCCTTTCTTGGCTGCACCTTTTTTCACACCAAAGGCGCTTTTTATTAGATATCGCGACTTTTGTCAATACACACCAACAAAACACAGCAAATAAGGAAGTGACACTCGATAATAACCAGCATTAGCTTTAGGATCACAACTCTATTATTTAGAACAAATATATACTTTGTAGAAAAACAGATTCTTTAAAATATATATAGTAGTAGTTTGTTTTTTTTTCTAGTGTAGTGTTGACAATTTCCTTTATAGTAATGCCATGGAATCTAGATTAACAGTTTTTGTCGGTATTATTTGGGCTAATTGCTTAAGCTAATATCACGTGACGCTAAACTCTCTTTAATTAAGATAATTTCATGAAATTTAGCAAACTTATGCTTAAAAATTGGCAATAAATAATGAATAATAGCCACCCACCCGTATAATTCTTTTGAAAGCTGGAACCAGAAACTACTAACCTAGTCTGCTCGACCTGAGCAATGCTTGTGTATCTGCGCGTCTTTTACCCTATAGTTTTGCTGCTCTAAATCAACCGTTTTTAATCCAAACGACAAGAAATAAATTGGCCTATCTTTACTCTTAGTCGAAGTTGTAGTAAAAATATCAGACTAATAGCTCTCGTGACTTTCTGTGTATAAGTGCGCAATGATTTCAGTTGAAATGGAATGTTTTTTTGTTAAATTTGTGGCTGATATATATATATATATATATAAACCAAATCTGACACTTAACTGTAAGTTATAAAGATCTGTCATTTTGCCTGATTTTAAAAAAATCCATAAAGGTTAGGCGTGTCTTCTATCAAATAAAGTTAGGCACTTTGATGCAAAGAAAAAAACACGAAGAAATTCAAAATTGGAGATTTTATATCTCGTGTATTTCTTAACAGGTTACCTTGAAATTTGGTGTGTGAAATGAGGGACCTGTAAAGTACATCTAATGAATATATGTTTCAGTTTGGATTCCCACAGTCGGGGTTCCACAGAAAGTGGAAAATCACTAAACCGTCATACCTGTTTATAACACGCAGTGTGTCCTGCATGTTGTTTTGACCGCACTACACACCACTGTATGTCTCGATATCAATAACGCAAATTTGAAGTATGTCCTTGTTTTACGTTATAAATTATACTTATTGATTCTAATGTTATTCTACCTTTAAATTTACGAAATAAATTCCATGTTAATTTATAAAATTATCTTTTAGACAGAGAGCTAACCTTTCCCCTCTTCAAATAATTTTTCTGTTAAAAATCGTAATGACTTCGAAGGAAGTGGTCTGATGTCAAGTGAGGTACTTTATTGATGTATGTGAATGTATTCTTGTGAGACCTTATATTGAACTTGTATATTTATATGTTCTTACGTCTCCCAATGAACTGATATAATTCCAATGTACATGTTTTATGACATTTATTTATCTTGTATGCATGCGACTTTTGAGTGATTTTGTAGATAAGGAAAACGTTAATGAAAATAAAGTAAGTCTAGTCCTGGTGAGTTATCTGGTTCCATTTGGTGAGTGGACTCTTCCATCTTTCCAGTAGAGATTTTGCTTGACGTGCTTTCTAGTTTCCTAAACTTGTGTATTTATCTGCCACTGTTTCTACTGAATTTGTTCAGATAGGTTTAAGGTGTGTCTTTTATTATCTTTTTACACGTTTTCACTATATGTGGTTAAGCATGAAAAAATAATTGAAGAAAAATGAGTTTGACACCTGACGATTTTTTTTTCAATGGATTACATGATTATTCTTGTGCTATTTTTCTTTTGAGTATTTTTTCTCTCATACTTATAAGTGTATTCAGGAATACTGAAAATATAATATAAGGTTTAATTTTAATTAAAGTTTAACTATATTTTATATGTATGAAACTCATACATGCCACAATATATTTCATTCCAGCTCATCAAGATAATGGAAATATATTGGAATGACTTTCATATACTAACAACAGAGAAACAAATATATTGTTCAATTATTAGTGTTCGTAAAATTTTGAAAGGAGTTCCGTATGATGCTATATTCTTAGGGTTATGACAACGTTAACATTCACGATTGATAACTTATCAGGCCATCCCTTAAGTACTGTCCGATTTTAGGTTAAGAAAAAAAGAAATGATTTCAAATGCTTTTAATGTTATTTAATCAATAATGTATGTTCCATTATTATTAATTACTTCCTGCGAACGATCCACAAGCTTCTGAATGCCACTTCTATAAAATTCTTGGGGTTTGGAGGAAAATAAGGTAGAGAGGGTAGTTTTACATCTTCATGTGTTCCAAGCTCTTTTCCATCAAGATAGTTCTGCAAACTTTGGAATAGATGATAATAAGATAGACCAAGGTCTGGAGAATAAGGAGGATATGGAAGTCATTCCCACTCTAGCTCTTCAATCTTTGCAGATGTGATCCTTGCTGTGTGGGGCAATGCATTATCCTGGTGTAATACAACACATTTATGACCGATCAAAGCAGGCTTCTTTGCTTTCAGTGGAACATTTGAGCGCCCTAACTGTTGACAATAGAAGACTTATGTAATCGTAATCGTTACATTGAGTGGCAGCAACTCAAAGTGGATTACACCAACAATATCCCACCAAACGCTTAACAAGACTTTCCTAGGGTGGAGGTCCATTTCAGGCTGTGCTTTAGCCAGTTTACCTGCACTGAGCCATTATTTGAGACACTTAACATTTTTACAAAGTGTCAGTTTTACATCTCCAGTCATTAACATGTCTAAAAAGGTGAGTTACGTTAACAAGAGTGTAGACAAGTGCAAATGTCCACTATTTCTCTTAGGTTGGCTTCTGTTACAGCACAATCTTCATCAAATGTAGCCAGCAGCAAGTCGTCATTAAACTCAACAGGACGACCACTTAAGCTGTAGTCACCTGATTTGAGTTTCTGAAACCACCTTCGACATTTTCTTTCTTTGAGAGACTTCACACCATAAACACCTTGAATGTTTCGTGCACTTTATGTTTTACTATTGCGTTTTTTAAACTCATAAAGCATTATACGCCTAATGTTTTCCTCAGACACATCCCGCTCCATAAGGGTTTATTTGATTAATGAACTGAAAAAGTGGAGTTGGAATCATTTCTTTAATTTGTCTGAACATTTTTATACACGTCCTACTACATATTTTATTCAGTAAAGCCTTCTACAAGGACAGAAATGATGATGCATTTTCTGTATTAAATTTTCGGAGATTACCTGTACAATGAAGTGATTCCTGAATGCGTTTGTTAAATTACTTATATTGCAAGTTAACGTAACTAGCTACATAATTTTGAAAAGCTGTACTTTATAGCTCTGTTAATAATTATATTTATTTTCTTGCTTTGGAATATTTCGTGACTATGACACAAGTTATTCTTACAACGCTAAAATCAGGGGTTTGATTCTCCTCGGTGGACTCAGCAGATAGCCCGATGTGACTTTGTTATAAGAAAATACAGACATACTTCAGAAAATCGTAACAACATGATGCATTTTATTTTAATTTCAAAATTAAATATTGTTTCGTGATCTTTTCTTAAATATTGTTCGGTGATTCGGTGTAGGTCTGCGGATTTACAGCGTCATTGTCAAAATGTCGATTTCTTCAAAAACAACGAAAAGTCAAATTCTTCTTAGGATTTTTATGTTAAAGAATTACCTTCAAAAACAAAGGGACTAACTGTTTATTTAAACAGTTTAAGAAAGATCTTTGTATGTTTTTTGCATAAATTATAAAATGCAAGCAAGTATTGTTAGTTGAAGAAATTTTCACCTGTTATCATGTGATACGAACTCAGTACCGTTGATAAGAGCCGTTGCTTCGAAACACTCTTATTTATATCAAACATTTATTGAACACTTTAGACAAATGTTGTTGCCTGGAAACGCTTAAGCAATACCACTTGCACAGTGTCTTATAGAGCTACCTTAATTTCAAATAATATATCTTTTTATTAAATGATATGTGTTAAACCTTCTGCTTCTTATACAAATAACCCACAGGAACTGACGAAATAATTTGTCACAAAATCAGATGAAACTATTTATTATAACGTCAGTTGAAATTAATTTTCACAACTTCAGGTAAATCAGTTGATCCAGGATCAGTTACAACTTGCAAATTACGAATCAATTGAAACTGTTTATTACAAGATTAACTGAAATTTCACTATGTAACACAAATTTTGTTCCTGGATAGTAAGTGTTATTTCTTAATTGCTTATGTTGTAAAAGTACAGAAAATGGCCATTGTTCTCTTCAAACTTTGCTTTTGTGACCTGGATAATGAAAATTAGAAATGAATCTATTTTCTATGCAAAAACGGACAAATTTGCACATTTTCATTTACATAAGGTTTGAATAAAACAGCATATGAATCAAGATTCACATGTATTTACACTAAAGTTATACAAAAATGTTTAGAAGTGAGAGATATTTTGAGATTTGTGACTGTAATGTAAATCACTTTCACGTATCAGCCCTCAAATATAGTCTCCCATCATGTTTTTGTTATACGCTCCCAGGTCACAAAAGCAAAGTTTGAAGAGAAAAATAGGTCTTTTACATTTAGTTTAGGCATAAGCAATTGGGAAATAATACTTTCTGCACAGGAACAAGAAAAATTAAAAATTTTGTTATATTGTGTTATTTACCACAAGGTCTGATAAAATTATTCATCCTAAACTATTATTTTCTCGGAAATCACTGTTTGACTTTGGTTTGTAAGAAACTGGAATATCTGAAAAAAAAGATATATTAAACAGTTTGTTCAACCTTGTAGTTCGTGCCTGTGTGTTTTATCTACACATTACTTATAGCTTTAATTATACATAGCACACTTTGTTAAACAATATTTACTTTTTATGTGTATTCTGTAGTTTCTGCTGTGTTTTATGCGTGTTTATATTGTACTTGGCCAAACTATAGTTATGTTTTATGTGTATTATGTACATGTTGAGTGCTTTAAATATGTTTATGGTGTATTTTGTATGAAAAAAAATACGTTTCCTGTCTATTCTGTACATATTCTTCTATTATATATATATTTTTGGTGTACTTTTCTAAAATACACTTAGATTTTGTGTGTATTCTGTATTCTCGTTATCTGTACTTGGTACAAATGTATTGGTGGACATGAACTTTGGAAATTAAATGTTACCCCGATATGTTTGATACGTAGCCTTTTTAATGAGCAAACATAACCACATTGCTTGCTAAAAAACGTGACAGACGCGTCAGAAAGCGTCATTAAGTTTCCATACCAACCACACAATATCTCGTAAACTATTTGCATAAGAGAGATATCTAGAAGGTGGTTTACAATGACGGCCCGGCATGGCCAAGCGTGTTAAGGCGTGCGACTCGTAATCTGAGGGTTGCGGGTTCGCATCCCCGTCGCGCCGAACATGCTCGCACTTTCAGCCGTGAGGGCGTTATAATGTTGCGGTTAATCCCACTATTCGTTGGTAAAAGAGTAGCCCAAGAGTTGACAGTGGGTGGTGATGACTAGCTACCTTCCCTCTAGTCTTACACTGCTAAATTAGGGACGGCTAGCACAGATCGCCCTCGAGTAGCTTTGTGCGAAGTTTAGCTTAATAACTGGTTTGATTTGAATTTCGCGCATAGCTAAATGAGGGCTATCTGCGCTAGCCGTCCCTAATTTAGCAGTGTAAGACTAGAGGGAAAGCAGCTAGTCATCACCACCCATGGCCAACTCTTGGGATTGACCGTCACTTTTAACTCCCTCATGGATGAAAGGACGAGCAAGTTGGGTGTGACGGGGATTCGAACCCACGACCCTCAGAAAGCGATTCAAGTGCCTTAACCATGTGACCCTGCAGGGACAAATATAAGCCCTATCTATATGCTCTATTTTTCAGCTGGGGTTTCGCCAAATATAGTTATTTTATTTTATTAGCAAAACTAAAATGTTATCTCTGTTTGACTCATAGCATATAAATGAATCTAACTGATAAACAAATGAGCACTGTAATAGTGAAGGTGAGGTATTTTGTTTATTTTGCTGGATTTATCCTATTGGTTCTTTTCTCTTTCTTCTTTACATTTTAGGCCCGGCATGGCTAGGTGGATAAAGCATACGACTCCTAATCTGAAGGTCGCGGGTTTGAATCCCCGTCACACCAAACATGCTCGCCCTTTCAGTTATGGGAGTGTTATAACGTGACGGTCAATGCCACTATTCGTTGGTAAAAGAGTAGCCCAAAAGTTGGCAGTGGATGGTGATGACTAGCTGCCTTCCCTCTACCCTTACACTGCAAAATTAATGAAGACTAGCGCAAATAGCCCTCGTGTAGTTTTGCACGAAATTCAAAACAAACCAAACCAATCAATAATTTTGCGTAAAGCGATATAAGGATTATGTAAACTAGTCTTCTCTAATTTGTAAGTAATAACCTAGACAACCAATGAACTTCACTCACCTCCAGTTATTGTGCTACCCAGGTCGATAAATGGGAATTGACTTCATTCTTTTAACACATCCACGACCACAAAGTGTGAGGCGGTATCCTGCAGACATGAATAGGGCACGAACCATGTAGTCTTAGCTTCACATTCGACTTGCTAACAACTAGGCCACTTCTTCGCTATTGTTAAGAGCAATGCATGTAATGATAACTGTGAAATATTTTACAATTTGTATTAAACGTAGTATTAGCTGAGATTTAATTTTTCAAACCCGGAAAAAATATTTTATCTGTTACACTGTAGTTACCCTATACCTAGGATAATATAGTACTTATTTATAATACACCAGTGTATGTTAAGATTTAGTACACTGCAACAATGTAGACCAATTTTATACAATAGCCATGCTCTTGGCTTGGTAGCATTTAATGTTAGGCTTAGTATATATTTTTGCATGACTGTATATTGTTGTAACATATTGTTATCATTTTTATTAACATATTGATTTAAAACAACAATAAGAATATGTATCAGGAATTTCGATAAGAGATTTTACGAGGTGAAACCTCTTGGGATTAATGGGGTGCTCAGAGACTTTATCTTCTTTTTCACACCTCTCGTAACGGCGGTGTGAACTCTACTGGATGTTTTGTGATTTAAGTATATTTAAATGAAAGTTTTCCAGAAACAAAGCTTTCTATCTTCACTCCTGGTTATGTATGTGTTTACATTCGATGACCACATACCAGGGTCTCATTCGGTCGATTCACAGATTCTATCACAGTTTTATAAATAAGAATGATAACAAATTAAAGGCAGGCCAATATATGTGATTAACAATCGACAGGTAGGTTTCGCTTCCTCAAAGCAAACACCATTCACTGTAAAGTAATATATTTTTTTTGCAAATAGTAGTTATTTAATATCTAAAAAACATCTAAAACATCGTAAATAATGTTGAGGTTACAGTTTAAATTCAGGCTTATATGTTCATTCTTGTACTATTATCTTCATTACCTACTCTTACCTAGTTTCATGTAATAAACTATAAAAATGAAATGCTATTTAACATCGATTTTATAGATAAAAGGAAAGGCTATGCTCACAGAGTTTCACTGAAGTTATCAGGATGTTGCCAAGTGTAACAAACGCAGTAAGGTTTAAACAGTTAACATTTTTTTCGTGGAACAGTTGTGTGCAGGACTACCTTACGACTGTCACATGAAGCAGGGAAACTTTTTGTAATCCTACTTATAGTTACAGAGTTAATATGGTTTTGGTGTTCTCAGAGATATTATTAATTTATGTTATTAAAAGTGTAAATAGCTGTGTTTTCTTGTAGGCTCTTCATTGTATTTTCCAACTGTTTGTTAACTCGGTGGTTAGTGCTTTGGATTAGTAACTGAAAGGTTGCAGTTTCGTGTTTTACATAACGGTTATACCCTTGGACAAGACACCTCACCTAATATCTTTTTCCGTTTTTAGCTGTTAATCTGGTACTATTTAATAATTGGGAAATTTACTTAGAGTAGACAGACATCCCGTTACCCTCTAATGCCACAGGAAACTCAAGTCCTTAATGAAAGAAAATATTTTTGAATTAATCGTTAAACATTACAAGATAAAATTAAATATTTAAATAAATATATAAATACAGTTTTGGCAATATAGCCATAACACTATTTTTCATTTGTTTGTAGTTAAACACAAAGGTACACAATAGGCTGTGCGTACTGTGCCCACCATAAGTATTAAAACTCCGTAGATTTACTGTTGTATCACTGGGAGGCCCACAGATTTCTAACACTGTTGTTTATATCATCATTTATATAATGTTTATTAGACGGTTAAAAAATAAAATAAAGAATGCTTCTTATTTTAAGTCACGGTACAAATAATGAATACTTTTAATGAAAGAATTTATCTGTACTGTTGTGAAAGTATCGAATAATAAATAGTTGGGGGTCTTGGAAAAATGTATGTAGACACTGACTTGTTTGTTTGTTGCTGTACAATGGGCTATATATGCTTTGCTCACCACGGCTATTGAAACCCTATTTATAGCGTTGTAAGTCTGCAGACATAGACATAATAGTGTGCCACTGAGGACTATACACTGTCTCAAAAAAATAAATAAAAGAAGTTAACTTTATGTATAAAGACATGAGAATTAATGTTACAACAAAAATCGTCCAATAACACGTGTGTTTTATTTCGTGTCAATTAGATTTTATATAAACTGTTAACGAATCAAATAGTAGATAACGAAGCGAAGTTTCAACAGATTTGGCAGACATATACTATCGGTGAACCTGGAACCTATCATGAAAGAGCGAATCACAGTTCTATCATATGTTTTGTTAAAAATTAGATTGTTTTGTTTCGTTTACGTTGTGCTTGAGGAAAAATTAATTATGTATTGAGACAAATATTTTATCAAGTTTTCAGTGTTGCGGACACAATACTGATATATGGGACTAGGGGGAGATCTACCGGTTAGCGTGGGGGAACACCCCAATTGGATAGTTCTCCCCTCACATCTGATGTCGGGATTAATCTCTTCTGATTTTTATGGTCTCTAAATTGTGACTCTTACTGACCCAACTCTTTATCCTCTCTTCTGCTTCTCCAAAAAAAAAAAATGAATGAAAGCCACTGGTTATGTTATTTACTGAATAGCATTTTATTTCTTATAGTATCATATAGAAATATGTTGACATTTGGAGACCCTACTTGATAAAGTGCGGCATTCTCCTGCACAAAAGTAACTTTCGCTATTTCTACGTTCCTGAGATGATTTATCCGAAGAAAAATATTAAACCCAAGTTAGCAATGATGCACAAGTTTATTGATTTAAGACAGACAAATCAACCTGTGCGTCCACAGAAAGAAATACAGAACAAGTGTTTTACTGGTGAGAGTCATATCGTACAAAAAGTTTGGTTTAAACTGAGAGAACTACCCATTATATATATAACACGATAGGATAAATTCTCACAGAGTACACTTGTCACTTGGCTATACTTTGAACAGTAACTTGTTAAATAGAATAAACTTGTAACCATATCGGTTTGAGTCAGGTAAAGTAGAAATTGCCTTCTTCAATGATCTAGAAACTAGATGAAGAAACTGGCAGTTGATCCTTCTGTAAAAAACAAAATATGACATGTTACCTCTCAATGTTTCTTCTCCTGAAATTTGCTTTCAAATAAGATATTTACCTCTTTCATACCGCGCACAGTCATGATAGCATGATAAGTACATAGTCACGGTACCATGATATAATAGGTGAACAACTTCAATCCTGATTCGTTGAATCTCTCACGTCATTTCTGAGTGCACAATAACAGTGTATGAAGTGCAGGCAGAGATGTTTTTATGCGTAGTATGCGAAAATGATGTAAAAGAACAGTTCGAAAAGCATCACTGGAGGTAAATCTGAGGTTATAGGGTAAGGCTTAATATTTTGTTACATATTATCCGTAATTTAGTTTGTACAATATTCTTACGTTTTATTTTTTATAATAAATATTATGGTAAAGGAAATAACAAAACTGTAAGTTTTCTAAATGTTTACCAACAAACAAGTTGACACAAAAAACGTTGTTTTCAAGAAAGACACCAGGTAGGTTACAATGGCGCTTTTTATTAAAAATAACCAAATTTGGCTATTTATTATAAAGCAACAACTAGTACTTTAAGAAACAAGCAAAAGCTTTTTTGTGGTAACAAGCTTAAAAATAATAATCGAAATTTTAAGAATCCAACTTCAGTAACATAAATTTAAGTTGTTGGTGACATACACCCAGGTATAATAAGGTTTATGATTGTCTTGTAATTTCTAACTAGTTGTGTTTTAGAAGTATTTTTGGAACTAGATACAACTGTATTTAGGCGATGAATGTGATATGGGAATAATTAACTCAGTCTATTAATATAGAAAGGTGCACATATTATTATTATAAATTTTATAAAAGTTTAAAGGTACAGAAAGGAACGTTTTAGCTCATCAAGGATGTCCCTTCCCTCTTCCAACTATACCCACATTTTACTACTCATGTATTCATCCAATCCTTTCTTGAATTCAGTTAAATATTTTTTTCACTACTCTCGAAAGCAGTTAATTCCAACATTCAATCCCTCAGTTTGAGAAGTAATACTATCTAAATTACAAACGACTCCTATGTGGTTAAAATTTATTACCTCTTGTCTTACTGTTTTCACTGATAAACACCAAAACATTTGATGGATCTATATTATTAATATCCTAAATAATTTTAAAACACCTCAACTAAATCCCCTCTGACCCTTCTCCGCTCCAGAGAAAACAAGTTTATACATTTTAGTCTCTCCTCATAGGACAATCGAACCATCCAGATATCATCCTAGTGGTTCTTCACTGAACCTTCTCCAACAATTCAATGTCCTTCTTGAAGAAAGGAGCTCAAAACTGTACACAGTACTCTAAATAAAGCCTTTTTTGTGATTTATATAGTGAAACAATAATATCTTGTGTTTTATTTAATATTTCTTTAGATGCTATCCAAAATCCTAATAGCCATATTACTTGCTACGGTACACTGTTTAGATGGCTTAAATTATTTTTCAATTACAACACTAAGTTCTTTTTCTTCAACTACAGTATTTATTGTATTTCCATTTAAATCGTAACAATAATTCTAATTATGAAAACGTGCATGCATCACCTAATATTTCGGAGAGTTAAACATTGTCTGGCACACCCAGTGCATCAAATGATCTAAATCTCCCTGTAAGTTTACAGCATTTTTAATACAGTTAGTCACCCCATAAATCTTAATGCCATCTGTAAACTTTACAATTTTGTTAATCATTCCAGAGTCAATATCATTAATATAAATCGCAAACACCAGCGGACCCAGCACAGAGCCCTGAGTCACATTCCTAGCTACTGTGATCCAGGCATATGTAACTTTATTTATTAGTATTCTATGTTACCTACTCTTCAACCAATATTTATCCAATTTGATAGCATTTTACCTACACCCACAGATTTAATTTTTATAAAATTAAAACGCTTTCTGATAATCCAAGCAAATCAAATCCACAGTATTTTCTTCATCAACTCTTGCACTTACATCCTCAAGGAATATCAAAAGACTTGTTAAACAGGACTTTCCTTCAGTGAAACCATGCTGGCTCTTTGACACTATATCAAACTGCTTTAGGTGACTCTAAAATGCATCTTTCGTCACACTCTTTAAACCCCTTCCAACTACTGATGTAACATTAACTGGCCTATAATTGCCTGGACAATGTTTATCACCTCTTGTATTGGACTAACGTTAGCAAACTTCCAATCTTCTAATACTCTTCCACTACTCAATGACCTATAAAATATTAGCTAGCGGTTCACAAACAACATAATTAATTTATTTAAAACTTTAGGATAAAAGTTATTTGTTCCAGAGGATATATTAGTTTTTATGTTTCCCAACTTTTATCTTACAATTTCAGAATTTCAAATGATATCTTTTAGCACCAATATTTTCTCCATACATTATGTTCTCTGGTTGAGGCATAATACTTATATTTTCTTCCGTAAAAACCGAAGAGAACATATAATAAGTTTACTATTTCTTGATAACGAGAAACTCACTTGAAGCAAAAATGTATTTTAAAGTCGGCTGGTAAGAATATTAAAGTTTAATTAAAATAAAGTACAAAACAACGTTTCGACCCTCTAGGTCATCTTCAGGTTATTTATAAATGAAGCAAAATACATATATTATTAATATTATGTATACATGAAAGATTAGTTATTATTACTTCTGATAAAGACATATTTCTAAGTTCTACAAAATTAAAAATTACTTTAATGTTAAAAAGAACATTAATATAATTTATTCCTAAATGTTAGGCTTAATACTAACAGAGTTGACAGTAGGCTATTGGTATTTGGTGTCGAATTTAACTTTTTAGATTATAAGTATGAATACAATGGTTAAGACTGAATGTAGGAAGTTAGATGTAATGGATTCAATGAGTAATTTTTATTTGAGGAAGTCAGGACTTGCATGTTAGTAATAAAGATGTGCAATTTGTATGTAGAGTTTGTAGGTTAGAGGTTATCCTAATTAAAGTATAGGTAATAGATAAAGAGAAGTGTAGACTGTGGGAAATGGCAGCAGGATTTTAGGAAAAGATGAAACTATTAAAGTATTATTAGGACTAAAACGTCAATTTAATTATAATGAGACTATTTTAGTAAGGAACAAATATTATCCCTTGACTTTTGCAGAGGAGAAACTATTGTAGGGAAAGAAAATAAAAGGATCAGAGAAGGATGTGTATCATAAGGAAGTTATAGGTGATTCCTTGTGGATAGGGTAGTCTGCTAGGTCTAGGTTAGTACGTAAGGATGAGCAGTTTGATTGTTTGAACTTCTGGGATCAGCTCAGTGAAAGTTTTATTTTGTTTGGAATTAAGCACAGTGCTGCACAGTGGACTATCTGTGCTTTGCTCACCACGAGTACCGAAACCCAGTTTCTAGCGGTGTGAGTTCGCAGACATACCACTATGCTAGTCGGGGGCGTTCAGGGGAAGAAGGGACATTTTTGCAATGAGTGGTTTACATTTAAGTAAGATAGGGGCTGAATTGTTTGCTTCGGCTATTAACACAGCTGTAAGGCAAATTTCAAACTAAGATTATGCAGTGGTGAGAGTCGGAAAAACTAAACACAAAAAGAATAAGAGGCAAAAACATTTTAACGTAGAAAATGCGTATAGAAGTAGTTATAAGGGTGGGCTTAATTGTTAGTAATGTAATGTTAGAAATATAAAAAATAAAGTAGATGGCATTAGACTGATTAGAGCATTGGTAGGAATGGAAAATATTGATAAAATAGGAATAACTGAAACAAGGTTAAAAGTAGGTGATTTTGATGAAAAAAATATATTTGAAATGCAGGATTAAAAGCTATTTAATAAAAGAAATTAGTGGTTTTATATGTAAAAATGTGAACTACGTCCTGTTGAAGTTTAGTATATCAAAGGTAATAACACCAAGAATATTGAATCCATTTAGGTTTCTTTTAGTCGATCTGAAGGAAAAAGGCTTTTACTAGGAATGTGTTACAGAACAGCGTATGATACTGATGAAATTAATGACAAACCTTACTATGGGATTAAGATTTCAGCTATTAATGAAGTCATAATTATGATTTTAATTTCAAGCATGAAGACAGGAAAAATACTAAGTCAAACCATGATGGCTATCTTTACCATTTAGTAAAGTAACCTAATAGAAATAATGCTATTTTAGTTTTAGTGTTAACTTCAAATGTAGGAATGATCGAGAGGGTGGGAATTGGAAAATATCTTGGTGCAAGTGATCATTGCTCTATTAGGTTCGTTAATTTGCTACATATGGAGATAAGGAATAATGATATTTTAGTTACAAAGTTCAAAAGAGCAAATTTTGAAAGGATACGACAAGAATTATCTGTTAAGAATTGGGTATGTGGGCTATTTAAAGACATTGATCAGGTGTGGACAATTTTGAAAGATAATTTTTTAAATATTCAAGGCAAATATATTCTTTATAGAATGAAAAGGTAGTAGCTGTAAGTAAAAAACACACATTGGCTCACAAAGAATATAAAATATATAATTTATGAAAACGTCATAGATATTTTGTTTGTTTGTTTGTTTTGAATTTCGCACAAAGCTACTCGAGGGCTATCTGTGCTAGCCGTCCATAATTTAGCAGTGTAAGACTAGAGGTAAGGCAGCTAGTCATCACCACCCACCGCCAGCTCTTGGGCTACTCTTTTACCAACGAATAGTGGGATTGACCGTCACATAATAACGCCCCCATGGCTGAAAGGGCGAGCATGTTTGGCGCGACAGGGATGCGAACCCGCGACCCTCAGATTACGAGTCGCACGCCTCAACACGCTTGGCCATGCTGGGCTTACGTCATAGATATAAGAAATTTGATTTGACTGGTATGACAGATTTATAAGATTATAGAATATTATAGAAAGTTCATGAAACAGGAAGTATATATGAAAAAGTTGGTTAAAAGTGTAAAATTAACATTAAGGATTTCTTTAAATACATTAAACATAAGCTGAATGTTAAGATAGGGCAGGACTCTTGAAAGATGATAAAGTAAAGCTAGTATCTGATGATTATGAGAGAGCTGGGTTATTAAATTGTGCTTTTTCTTTGGTTTTTACTAATGATAATTTAAGCAGTTTTCCACATCTTGAACAATTTATAGTTGGAAACAAGATCGAACAAGATAACTCTATTAATTTTGAGTTGGTTAAGAGAAAATTTTAAACTTTTGAGTCACTTGCTACTATTTTTTGCCTGTCCTTGAATAGAAGGCATGTTCAAAGGGCGGTGATAAACATTGTTCTAGTAATTCTAGACCCCTTAGTCTCACCTCGGTAGTGGAAAACGTTTAAGAATCTTATTAAAGATGTTTTGCAAAATTAGTTAACAAAGTTTAGAATTTTATTGAATAGTCAACATGGTTTTACTAAAGGAAATCTTGCCTTACATATCTTTTAACATTCTCCGAAAAGGTTACTACTTAAGTAAGAGCGTAAATATGGTGTATCTAGATTTTCAGAGAACAGCTGACAAGGTGGAACACAAAATGTTCGCAAAAATTCTCTCTATACATGTGGATAAGCTAATTAATTGGATAGATGAGTGGCTGAATGGAAGAAAGTAGATGGGTTGTTACAAATGATGTTCACTCTAACTGGATTAATGTCACAAATAAGGTACCTCAGGACTCAGTCTTAGGACTTTTGCTCTTTTTTTATTTACATTAATAATATGATGAAAGAAGAGTGAATATATTACTTAAATTTCATGGAAGTATTAAAGTTTTGGTTGTTTCTAGCTGTGAAGAGGATGCTGTTTGTTTACAAAATAATTTAGATTATTTATTGAGTGGACCAAATAAATGGCAGTTGGTTCTTAATAATTACAAGATGATGCATGTGGGCTATCATAATTTGTAGGAGAATATTGTTTGTTTGTTTTAGAACTTCGCGTAAAGCTACACGAGGGCTATCTGCGCTACCTGTCCCTAATTTAGCAGTGCAAGACTAGCGGGAAGGTAGCTAGAGGTCACCACCCACCGCCAACTCTTGGGCTACTCTTTTACCAACGAATAATGGGACTGGCCATCACATTATAACACACCCACGGCTGAAAGGGCGAGCATGTTTGGAGTGATAGGGATCCGAACCTGCGACCTCGGGTTACGAGTCGAGTGCCTTAACCATGCTGGACCATAAATGGGAATAACCTTAACAGCATTATGAAGGAAAGAGAATCTGGTGTAGTAGATAATTAACATATATAACCACCCAAGCAGTGTACTGTTGCTAGTGCTAGGACAAGGAGGATTCTAGGTTGTATTTACAAAAATATTGAATACAAGTGTAAAGAGATTATAACTGCATTATATAGGTCAGTGCTTAGGCTAAGTTTGGACTTTTTGGACTTTGTGTCTTATATTAGGCTACCTACCTACCTTAGAAATTGCATTGAATTGTTGGAAAGGGTTCAAAGAAGGGTTACTAGAATAATGCCTTGGATAGAGGGATTGTTATACAAGGAGAAGCTAAAACCTCTTAAATTATTTTTTCTTTGAAAAAGTGTGATCTGATTGAGGTGTTTACTATTGTAAATGGAATTAATAATGTTGATACATCGTCTTATTTCAGTAAGAATAGTAGGACTAGTGGACACAATATAAATTTTAGCAGGGTAGGTAAAACTGTTTTCTTTTTCTAACATGGTGGTTGGCCTTGGAGTGAATTGTTTTCAGATGCTGTAGAAGAAAGAAATTAAAGTGAGTTTAAGGGAACGTTCGATAAATAAGTGTGCGATTGGATAAAAAACGTTCAGAAGATGGAACAGTCGAAATGGACCATTAGGTCTAATGTTGTCCCAAAACGTAATGTTATATTAAATACTTATTGATATCTGACTACTCATTACTGCTTATACCTCGTTGAATTTTTTATTAATAATGTACGCTTATTTATAGGTAATTAAATATAGTTTACAACAAGGCCTCTTTATTGAATTATAAGTACCTTGAACATAGAAAGAAAAACACTACATTTTTCTTTTTTATTTTTGTATTTGAAGATTATGGTACACATATGGCATGACCTGTTGTCTCTTGCTGTCCTGTCATTCGGGGAATTCTCCTGAAGTTAGTGTTTTAGCGAATGTATCGGTAGCTCTATCCTTGGTGATCTTTTTTGAAGTGATGTGAATAAGAACCTTGAGCTCTTCAGCAGGCCAACTTTCCAATAGTAGATATTTATTCCGCTGTTCTCTCACCAACATACTTCCAAACACAGTAACATAGAATGAACTTTCATCTTTACCCATATATGTTCTTCTGAATTATACCAATCACATCATTTGTTCTTTTCAGAACACAATTTTTCACCTCTCAACTACTACTGCTTTACTACTGCGTTCCTTAAAGTGCAGATTGTATAGTCATACAATGCCACCTTGATGGAATCAAGTCTTATTAGCTTAATATCACAACACATTTAATGTTATTACTACTTGAAGTATTTCGGATGTAAAGCAATACAAGATAACAATAGTATTCCTTGGTTTCTCTGAGTTACTATTGACTATCCTTAAAATGTGAGTCCAGAAGGTCCGGTGACAAATTAAGTTCACTCCCTGGTATCAGTTATTATGTTTGTTTTTTTGCCATTGTCTTCAAAAATAGCAGTATGAAACTTTGATCTAATGTTTTCTGATGCTCAGCCACATCAACCATACTCAGATTGAAAAACATTTAGTTTTTGCAACACTTACTGTCTTTCTGCTGTATGCAATAACATGTTTTTTCATGCTGTACTTGCAAAATCATAAACATTTGTATGTAAATTGAGTGGATCTTCAAGAACTGGTTATACCAACACACAAGTAGTGGTCAACTCTTTTTTTTTTAGCCTGTTAAATTCTTCTTCACAATGTGATGTAATAAATTATTTTATTAAAAAGCACAGTCCAAGACATCCTTTTATCTCATGCAGTTTTTCAGTGGTTCCTAATTCTGGATATATTCAACCTTGAATAAATCTGTATCTCAGAATGGCTGGTATGGGTATTAACACTTTTACTGATAAGCAGAGAATAACGTTTCGACATTCCTATGTCATCTTCAGGTTAACAAAGAGAGAGTTTACAATTGACCGTTGTCGGGCACATGTCTTAGGAACGAGAGTATAAATGGATAAGGGATTGTAGGGGACGTTGCAGGTGGATGTTACGTTGTTAATTAGTATAGGTATAAAGGTGTTCCTTTATATTGGTTTAATTTTGGTTTTAGTTGTTGTATAAGTAGGGCTTTATTGATTTTGCGTTTGTTTATATTTGTTTCCATAATTGGTATTTAGGTGTTTTCTATCGTTATGTTGTGTTCATTTGATTTACAATATTTAAAAACGTATAAAGGTGTTTTTTTGTATTATTTGAATTTAGTTTCCATTTTTCTGCTTGTTTCTTTAATGTAGAAGTCGTGGCAATTGCTGCATTGTATCTTATAAACAAATATAAACAAACGCAAAATCAAAGCCTTACTTATACAACTAAAACCAAAATTAAACCAATATAAAGGAACACCTTTGTACCTATACTAATTAATAACCTAACATCCTACTACACCGTCCCCTAAAATCCCGTACCAGTTTATACTCTTGTCCCAAAGACATGTGCCCGGCAACGGTCAGTTGTAAACTCTCTCTCTGTTAATCTGAAGATGACCTGTTTGTTTGTTTATGAATTTCGCGCAAAGCCACACAAGGGCTATCTGCGCTGAAGATGACCTAAGAAAGTCGATACGTTGCTCGCTGCTTATCAGTAAAAGTGTTAATACTCATACCAGCCGTTCTGAGATATATTTTTATTTCAAGTGGGTTTCTCGTCATCAAAAATTACTTGAATGAGTCTGTAGGTACTCCATATCTGCTGATTTTGTATCCCAGAAAACTCGCTTGCTGATGGAGCAATTCATTGTTCTTTGAAATTAGCTTAAGAAGAAACATAAGTCCGTCTAGTGCTTTCTTTAGTCCATCATAATCATTATCAAAGATATTCTCAGGTGTGACTACGTCATTCACATAAGTGAGTACGACATTTGAAGGTAGTTTAGACACTCATTGATAAATAGCAGGTGAATTACGACGTTTGAAGGTAGTTCAAACAGAGTACACTTTACTTGTCTTTGAAATGTAACAGGTGAATTCTAAATTATAACATAACAAACTGCCACAAATCATTCCTGTAGTAAATTTGTGCTATCTTGACCTGCACTTGTCCATGGAAGATCTTTTGATCTACATAGAGTTTCCAAAGTAGAGTCAAACCTTAATAGTGGGTAGACATAATTTTATGTTTATTTATTAGACTCCTGTGAATCCATCCATTTTCTTCACAAGTACAATACTACTCGGACCGAATCACTATGATTGCTCACTGAATACTTCAATGAATTATTATTATTCATTAAGTACTCATTACTTTACAAATTTTTGTATTTGTTATATACCTTTATTTCTTAACAATGCAAGAAATTTTGAGATGGTTATATTATCACCATTAACCCCTCCCTCCAGAAAACACTTCATTATAAATTACAACCCAATCAATGAACTAGTTAAACCTTTCTTGTTGCACTTATTTCGTAAGTTATGAATAGATAAGAAAACAAAAGTTTTGCTGCATAGCCAATCAATATTTCAGTGTACCGAGTATTTCAGTGTTAACTTTAGTGGTATAGTAACAAAAACATTTGCGATAATTCTCAAAGTACCGAAGTATACTCATATTAAAATAACAAAAATTACCATATTTCATAATTATGACTTGTAAACGTTATGTTTGCAGGCATATTTACTAAAAAATGACAAATATGTGTGTATGTGTTTTGATTACAAAAAGTGCGATTTTTGTTTCGGTTTCTACATTTCTTAGTTTAATGAGATCAGCGTATCAGCAAGTGGGTTGAAGAACCCAGGATTCGAGACGGGACAAATTATTTAAGTTAGCAGATATTTTTTGCTGCTTGTCACATCTGGCCAGTTGTCCAAATACACGAAATTTGGTCTCTTGTAGGATTTCACGTTTATATTAATTTTGTTTTATTATAAAATAGAAACCTTCATACAAGTATGAAGTAAACATCAAGCATATCTGAAAGTATATGTTTCATTAAATTGTTTGGCTAGTTTGCTTAATAATCATAACTTTGATATGTTTTCTTTTTAGATAAGTAAGATTATCAAAATAATGGCAGCTCCATATAACTCAGAACCTGGACAGGCATGGTATTCGTCTTCAACCGGTGTAGTTGGGGTACCACCAGCTGGCGGAGTGGGTTATCCACCACCAGGTTGAGTTTCTTATTATTCTTCACATATATTGCGGGCATATTGTCCACCCGATAATTTCAAAAACTTTCAAAAACATTTTTTCATAACGTATTGTAAACTATTTTTTATTAGTAAATTACAATCAGTATTATTTATTATAGATGGTATGTCTTGACCATAATTGTGTATTTGTGTTTAGAATTACATATCAGTTCTAATATTTAATGATCTTATTATGCTTGCGTATACAATAAGATCTATGATGAATATTGTTTACACTATTTTTAATAACTCCTTTTGTCTCTAGGGCCTGCAGCTGTTCAGTGGATGCCTCTTCCTTCGGCTCCTCCCAACTGTCCACCAGGATTGGAATACTTGACAATGATTGACCAGCTTTTGGTACATCAAAAAGTGGAACTACTAGAAGGTTAGATTAAAGAGAACTGAAATAGTTCTTGAAAGAAATATTGTAGAAGTAAACCTAACTTCATACTATGATACTAACAGTGATAAATTGATGCATACACATGTATAGTATATAGAGATATATTAATCTTTTACACTGCTTGAAACATTTAATAATGCTTTACTGTCATGTCTGACAATAATTTTTTTTTTCTATTCGCCAAATTATGGTTGGCTACCCTATGTGTAATGGGTTATTTCCTTTTTGCTTTTCAACAACGCTATTTTTCGGTGGGGTGCAAGGGAACAGAGGATATATGGAACGAGTTAAATTGTTTCACTTGAATACCATTTTATTCTGATAAATTGAGCAAATCAGTGACTAATCAAAGACAGTCTCCCACTGAATAATGAATTACAGACTTCTTGTTACACTGTAGAGTATTATAACAACTGTATACAAAAATCGTTATCAAAAAACAGTATAAACTCTTTTCTATATAACTTAAAAAAAAGATTTGTAAAAGTAATAAATCTTGCATAAAAATAAAAGATGTGAAACGGAATGAAACGTAACTGTGGTCAACATCTCCGAGTTTAATCTTAGATATTTCTAAAGTATTCATTATCATATAAGCTAGCTGCCTAGATGACATAATGGAATGCAAACGAGTTTTGATCAACGTTAGAGAAACAGTGTTAGCATTTGATCGAGCCAACATGTAATGTAACATTGATTTGTCAGTACATATCGTAAAGAACTGAGAAAGCGGAACGGTATTCATAATTACCACGAAATTGTAAGATTAACTGGTTGGAGGCTTGAGTCAATGATAAACAAAGATGGACATGTCTGCAATCCCTAACACAAAATAAGACAATCTTAGAGAGGTCTTATAAAACTTGCTTCCTATCATTTAAACCACATTTGTCAGCACACACTTTGTTAAGGAGTATTAAGCTCAGAATAATACGATGGATTTAGTAAGGACACATGTGATTGAATAATTGTCTGAAAAATATTTGTTCGAAGAGACAAGGATATCAAAATTAAACAGGAAGATATTGACTCAAAAACTTCTTTTGCACTGGTAATAACTTCATCTTGAATGCTCCATTATTCATTATTTTCTTCTTGTGAACTCAAACGTTGGGAAACTAGAAGCCTTCAAAGTTTTATGATTCAGAGAAGGAAATGCAGCTGAAACTCTTAAGTGAGAGCAAAACTGAGTATTTGTAAAATATTAATGTTGTCATATTGAAAGGAGTTAGATAAATAATTTGTAATGTGATATTTTTTCGAATAAATGAGGTAAGAACTGAACCACGATCATCAAGTGTATCCTTTGGTTATTTATATTGATATTTTTGTATTTTCAAGTAGTCATCTTTTATTCCAATGTGGCAAACATGGAAAAACGTCATTATTCAACTACATGCTTCATATGTACATAGAAATGTCATATAACTCTAAAATTTGGCATACATATGAACTGTTATATGAAAATTCGTGTATAAACAAGATCCGTCGCAAATCTTATCTCAAACAAACTCGGTATTGAATTCATGTTAATTTTCATAACTTATAATTTAATAAAATTATTAATATCATGCATACTTTGTGACTTTCTTATATTTGTTAAATTGAAAACAGACAACATTCAAGAAACAATAAACTGGCATACACTAATACATCAAACTGCTTAATGTTTTACAGCTGTATTCTGAGAAACTACTAATACATTTAGTGCTATTTTTTAGATTTGGTTAAGACGTGCACTCAAGAAATTTACTTACTTTCATGAGATAACTATAAAACTGTCAGATATTTGCTAAATATAAATCAGAATACAAAATCACGTGTCACGTTAGAGTGTAGATAAATCACTGTTCATTTGTTCTTAATTTTTTGTTTCAGCAATTACAGGTTTTGAAACTGCTAATAAGTATCAAGTGATGAACAGTATGGGTCAGAACATATATTTTGCAGCTGAAGGTAAGAAATATATTTTTTCGAAAAACAATTATTTGGTTATTTGAAATAAAGTGTAACGATAAGTACTTTTTATTGGATAAATGTATTTATTAATTTATCCTTAACTATCACTTCCACTTATCTTATGTGTTAAGCCAAAGTAAGAAGAATGTGCTGTTATTTGATCAACATATCCCTACTTAACTTGACAAAAATTTAGAAGGTCAAAAAGCTAACCAGCACATTGACGTTCATAGCAAATATTATAAAAAGTCAGGCTTAATAAATGTTTAGAGGGGGCATTTATTAATATGTGAAATATAATTTTAGATTCACACTGCTGTGCAAGATATTTTTGTGGTCCAATTCGTCCTTTTGATATGAAAATTCTGGACAACGGAGGTCACGAAGTTATTCATCTCTGTCGTCCTTTAAAATGTGACAGCTGTTGTTGTCCTTGTTGTCTGCAGGTAAGTATTATTTGTGTAACGACCGTCAGGATACCACTGTATATGATACATATTTTAAACAACTAAAAAATAAACTTTAGAACAGGACAGTTCTCTATATACTAATATGACTGAATAATGAAATTATGTACAGTAGAATTAATGTAATCGCTTTGTAAAAAAATGTTACTGTACAGAAACAGTTTGACTACCTATACACAAATTCATTAAATACATTACGACATGTCTTGCTATTGTAAATTAGTTATGAAGTAAATAACTAATTATGCTATTATAATATTTATTCTAAATTTATTGCCCCTCCCTGGTACAGCGGCAAGTCTATGGATTTACAACCTTAAAATCGGCGGTTCGATTCCCCTCGGTGGACGGATAAAACAGCCAGATGTGGCTTTGCAATAAGAAAAACACACACACTCAATTTATTATTTACTTTGTATACATACCGATTTCACATAACAAGCGGACCATAACTAGGTTTTATTTCAAGTGTCTTTGCTCTTTTTTTATTTTCTAGTAAGTGATACCTGTTCTGCTAATGGATAATATTGTTACAAGAATATCAACAATAGTGTTCTTCAATGGATAGTGAAGACAGGTGTCAAGTAGCTTCGCGCAAAATTCAAAACAAATCATATTTCATAAACATGTAGAATATGCAACTGATGTTTTGGACTATGATCGTGTAATATACTTGATAACTAATGTCCATGATTAATATCGAAAACAGAACGTGTATTGAACGATGCAGATGTCTGTATCATGTGGCCTTGTTTGGAGCACAGTGGATTGGGGTATGATTGTCATTTTGATTAGGGGAATCTAGCATCATAAAAACGCTGTGGCTTTGTAAGTGGTTCTTCAGTGATTTGGATTTCGTTATATGTTTTAATTTAAGAAATTAGCTTGAAAATCTAAGTTATGATCCTGTGATGAAACTTTCATTAATAAAAAGAATTTGTTAACACAGTTTTCTACCAACAGATTCACCAGTACTTCAGCTTGACCTGTTTTCCATATCCAAGAAAATACTAATTATTTACACTTCTCACAAATATAAATAAAAATTTAGAATTGTTTCTTCTTCTGTTATCAATGTGCAAGTACAAAAATCAATGATCTATTCCTTGTTTCAGCGAATGGAGGTTACAGCCTCAGGTAGTACTTTAGGCTATGTTGTACAGAAATGGAGCATCTTTGTTCCCAAATACGAGGTTCAGAATGCGGCTGGGGAGTGTGTTTTACGAGTTGAGGGACCATTTTGTACATGGAGTATCTGTGGTGATGTAGAATTCAAGGTCTGAACTTAAATGTTTATCACTTCAAACTACTAAGCCTTTTTTTCTGTAAATCATTAAGATAAAAAAATGTATGTTATCAAAGAAACAGTTTTCTCAGATAGGTTTTTGTTAATTATTTGTACTGTAAAAGTATGTTATGTTCAATGCTAACAGTTATACAATTTCTTACCTAAGGTATTATCTCGTGATGGAGGAACCCAGGTTGGAAAAATCACCAAACAATGGACAGGATTTATCAGAGAAGTCTTTACAGATGCAGATCATTTTGGAATTACATTTCCAATGAATTTAGAGGTCAATATCAAAGCTCTTCTTCTTGGAGCGTGTTTTCTAATAGTAAGTGTCTGACATCAAAAAGATCTAATAGTTTTAATTTTATATAAGATTTTAAGGATGGCTATACATGTTTTCAGGTTTCTCTCAAACCTATTTTTTCTCAGAAACAGAATAGGACTTTTACCATGGAATATTATAGAAAATAGCCCTAAGAAAACAGTAAACGGACAAATAGTTTTCTTTTTTCTTTACCATAGTCTATTTTAGCAAGATTCCTAAAATAGTTTGTTCCTCTTTACTGCTTTCATATTTCTTTTAATATAATTTTCAAAATTCTTTATTCATTATGTAAAAACACTTATAAAACCTCTGATGTTTAGCCTAATTCTTGGTAGATATCTTGAATACGAGGATTCTATATTACAGTATCACTAGCTCATTTAGTAATCTGCATAGTTTAACATTTGACATAATTAATTTGACCCTTTAATGCGTATTGTGAATGTAGTTGCCGAAACACTGGTAATAAAACTTTAATTTGAAAATAATCTTTATTTTTTATTAAATATCAACTATATTTATAGTTGTGATCCTTTGAAGATGTTCTGCAGTATCGACAGAACACAGTGAAGTGTCTATTATCTAGCTGTAATATCTCATTGGCCATCTTTTTACCATCATGTTATAAGAAGGGTAAATCTCTTACATCGGTCAAATATTAAACATGAAACATTAGGCGAATATTTTCTTTAAACAGGAGAAGGCCTGTATTGAGTGTATTTGGTGACCCTGAAAATTTCTGGTGTACTGTATTTAGGCTGATTTATCCCTTTGTGAATGTCTAGAAAACATAATACAAAATCTGTGTTTAAATATTACTCAATAAAATTTGTAATCTTTTTAAACAACACAAGACTAATATTGCTATGTATTTTACAGATCAGTGTAGAAATTCTTTGGTCAACTACATGTTTTTAGCTGTAGCATAACGGCTCACAAAATGGCTTTGAGTTAGTTTTTTTTTAATTATTAAGAACAAACTTTTAACTAATATCCCTGTTATCTCTTGACCAACTTGAGATCTAATTACAGTTTTAGGCTTAAGAGGTCAAACCCTTTCGGTCGATGTATTTGGCTAAGCTCAAAGACTCATAGACTAAGTTATTCTAATCCTGTCTAAACGTTTAGAATTTCAATATATGGGTGAGGTGGTATAGATCTTGATGAGCAATAAAATCGAATCATGGTGACCCACACTCAGTACTGCTGGCGCACAAAAATATAGCTAATAAACAGGGGGTAAGGCCTCGTAGATTAGTTTACTCTAATTCTGCCTAAAAGAATTTTAAGAGCTGAGACAGTTGATGATTCCCTCTTGTTTTCTTAGTTATTGTCAGACTGTATTTTAAATACGCCTAAAATGAAATTCTAAATGTCTAAAATATTCAGATATGGACATAATAATTACAAATATTTGTTTGTTACATTGAAATCGATTTTTAGTGGTATGATGGCTAATATCATGATGTGTATAGTCTGAACATGTTTTACCAAGTGTAAACAAACTACGGTTAACCCGATAATTTCATTCAGTGATGACTATATAAACTTCTCTTTCTGGCATTATGAAAAGTCCTCACGTTGATATAAACCTTAACGCATTCGTCTTCAATTTTTCTGTTCTGAGTCTTATTGTAATCGCAATTAAGTGGTTTATGATTAATATAAAAACTGGGGTTAAGATGTTTTTGACAATTTGCTTGAGTGATAATTGAGTGGTCTTGTAAAACATAGTAAGAAAGGATAAGATAGCTAGATCTCAAAAACAAAATGTCCCCCACGAAAATAATTAAGAGCTAGAATTCAGACACTTTGATTCCAGTGTTATCACAGTATTAAGCGACAAGTTCAATGTTTCATACAGTGGTAATTAAGGTAATATAAAAATTACGCCCAGCGTAATGTGTTTGTTTTCAAATTAGATTAATACTAATTTATGATCATAATTGTTGTGTTGGAGGTCATTACTGTTCAATTTCTCTAAGAGATTTTATATCATTTGAATGGATGCCAATTTTTTTAAAACTCTATGAATTTTGTGGCAGTCTAAAGTAAACCTACTGTTTAAAAATGTATGGTCAGGTGATTAAGGCACTCAACTCGTAATCTGAGAGTCGCGGGTTCAAATCCCCATCGTACCCAACATATTCGACCTTTCAACCTTTTATATAAAGTAACGATCAATCCCACTATTTGTTGGTAAAAGAGTAGCTCAAGAGTTGGCTGTGGATGGTGGTGAATAGCTGCCTTATCTCTTGTCTTACACTGCTAAATTAAGGACGACCAGCGGAGATAGCCCTCGTGTAGCTTTGCCCGAAATTCAAAACAAACCAAACTAAACAATGCTTAAAAACTGAATGCATTGAGTCTATATTCAACCCATCTGTTAAATAGGTTCCTAATATAATCTACTGTATTGAAAGTTTACTAAGCAAAGATATGTATTATAAATATTTTGTATGCACTGCAGGCAATATGTTTCAGCTAATTTTTATTTACACTAACAATACAATCCCCTATAGTTCAACAGTATGTCCGCGGATTTCCAAAGCTAAAAACCGGGTTTAAATACTTGTGGTGATAAAAGCATGGGTAGGCTATTGTTTACCTTTGCACCTAACTACAACAAACTAATAATAAACAGATATGGTATTGCTGGTTCAAGAAAGGAAAGACACGTGTGATAGAGAGTTCATATAATTGTACTGCCTGTTGTGTGCCCATGGTTGGTTCTGGATGGATCTTTACCAAAACTTCTATAGAGATTCATTAGTCCAGGTAGTATTACATACAAATTTTCAGTTTTGCAGTTTTTATGGGTGTTTTTTTTAACCACTATTTCACCCCTCTTGATGGATATTCATCAGACTTGGCATGGAGGTTTGTTGGGACGTATGTCGCGGAGATAGATGCAAATTTGTAGTTTCACATTATTTGTGTTGTAGTTTTTGTGGATTTTTTAAAGTTTTTGACAATTACATGTAAGGGAAGCAAATTTAGTGTCCTAAGATAACCTTTCAATAATCACGAATTTTTTATAAGTTCCATCAAAGGGATGGATATTCCAGGTAGTATAGGGACACATTACAAGGTTTTTCAATGACGTAGTTCAAACAATTAAACTAGCAGCTGACGGAAATGTCTGTTAGTGAGTTAAATTCACAACACTATCATATAAGCAAGGATATTAAATTCTTATTAGTTTCTTTGGGCTGCTGTTTAAGATTATTTCCTAGAATTCAACAACAGCTAGAATTGTTTATTCTAGTATTTACCATCATATCCAGTAACCGCAGGATACCATGAAACAAAATATGTTGCTTAAGTATTGTTAAAAGTAGATATATTTATATTTCTTTGTTTTATTTATTCAAGGATTGACTTTAATGGAATACTAACAGTAATACTAAAAAAATATATACAAACCTGCAGCATATTGAACTATACTATAGCAACTAATTACAAGGAAATGGCTAAACGCTATGTTTGACACCTTTATACTTCAAGTAACTGCAGCTAACCATTGTTATAGTGAATTAAACAAAAGGTTTGATTACAGTCGTACTTAGTGAAAGAAATGTTTGTTTTCAAAGTTTGCCACACGACTTAGTATTCTTTCTCTTCATTTCTAATATTTTTCAGGATTTCATGTTTTTCGAAAAATCCAACAATTAGTAAAATGACTGATTTGGAATGTGTTGAAGTACCCTGGATCGTAAGAATTTATTACCTAGGTGTCACAGTGCAATTATTTTTAAAGAAGTGCCTTATATATATATATATATGTTAATGAGGTTTACTGTACGGTTTAAAGTAGATTGTTGAAATTATGAAAATTAATTTTCTTTTTATCAGTAGCATATATCTTGTATTTTTAATGAATTTTTCTATTCACATGTTTATTACTTAATCTCCGTAAAAACAAAAACAATGTGCTCTTATAAAAACTCATTCAACTGTTTAAAATAAAAGTCATAACTAGATCTGCAGATAAATCGATAAATTTAAAATCAGAAACATTTTGAAGATGTCCATGTATACAGTGTTCAAGCCGTTTTTATCGTCATGGTACAAATAAAGTGAACAAACAGTCTACCCGACTTTTCAGTAGTATGGTATATCCAGTTAGGTACACTGTTCTATTAACAAGTTCAGTGTCATTCATCATTTTTGTTGTAGATATTTTCATATTTGAATAAGATCCACTTAGAAATGTTGACTTTGGATTAATATTAATAGTCAAAATATGAATATCACTATCATAGAGAATAATATTATCGTATATCATCTGAAAGAATAATATACTCTAATAAATTTATATACATTAAAATATTAAATAACTTACACACAAGCACATATACATGTATATTTATATGCGTGATATATGCACGTTTTGGGCTGGTTTAGCTGGATACAATAAAACACGTTTTGTGACTTGTAGTGTAAATAAAGTGTACTATGTTACTTTAGTATCGTTATTGTCAATTCAAACTGTTTAAGTAATTATGAATCATTTATATTTTAGTATTTTATTGAAGTAACGTATAGACAAATATTAATTATTTATTGTAACTTTATAGCTCACAATGGCTAATTATATAACAGTACATATTGTTGATTTAAATATAACTTTCTCTGAGATTAATCTTTCTAAATCTTATTTCCTGTTGCTATATTGTAAAGGCCACCCGAGCTATCGTAGTTTAGTGTCTTTATAATTTCGTTCCAATGAAACGTAATTTCCAATTATTCGCCTCTGAACTCAAACTATTAATGATATGTTTCAAACAGTTATTATTGATAATTTGATATACTGATAGGATATTATTTTGAAATTGTAAACATTTGATGTTTTTAATTAACATTACTCAAAATAAACTACAGAATATACTGGGTAAGTAAGGGTAAGTTAAAAATTAAAACTTGACTGACACGTGAGAATTTTTGTTTTCCCATTTCCATGCAACAGTCTACAGGGTACATACATATATATAATTTTATATAATTTTTGTGAATAAGTACAGTTTTTTTATTATTTTCAGTGCTTGCTATGTAGCAACAATTCAAATGACAAAATTGTAACAATCTTCCAAAATAGCAGGTAGTGTTGTGCGATAGATTATTATTATTTTGAAGTAAAACCAAATCTTTAATATGGTGTAGAGGTTTTGCCCAATACATGTTGTTTAACCACATATTTGACAAGCTGATGTATTTCAAATATTTAACCACATCTGGTGATACTTTTTTATGTCCATTAGCTTTACAACAGTTCATGTCTCTTATTAGAAAATCCCCAGGTCTTACGACAATGTACTTTATTTTAAAATAAAATACACTTCATGCAATTTGTGATTTTCATTATTTCATAGTTTTTTTCTCATTACAAAATATCGTTGCATACCACAGTTTCTGTAAATCACCCAAGGTTTGATAACAGTAATAATTTTTTTACCAACTCATTTAGGTCAACATTTTTTTTTATTTACAGAAATATCGTATTATATTTCCAGCTACAAATTTAAATAGCTTGTGAGCACAATTTTACCTGCGTTAAAATACATATGGCGAACGGAAGTTGCAGAATATAATATAAAAATAAGGTTTAGAATGTTCATTTCTAAAGCAATTAAATAATTTAACGTGTTACACATAGAGAAAAACAAACAAACGAGAAACACATCAAATACATTCTTACTGCTATTTGAAAAGAAAAATGATCACATTTAAAAGTTTTCACTTGCGATATTACATGAAGAAAACATAATATAAAACTCACGAGCATGTGATACAGGGTAATATAAATATGTTTGTTTCGGATATTGACGCAAAGCTACGCACTGACCACCTTCTCTAGTCATTCTTCTTGAAAGATGGCAACTAGTCAATAGCACCCACTGTTGATTCTTGGGCGCTACACTAAGCTTGTAGTGATATTATAAAGCCACCATCATAACACATTTACTGCCTCGAAGGTGTTGAACCCAATTTTGCAGCAGTGGAGCAGAAACCATGGGCTTTCAAATTCACAGTCTGATCTACTAAAAATAGAGCATGTTCTGCCCTGAAATAAAAAAAAATGAAAAAACATCCATACACCTTTGTGCAAATTAATTGAAACGAGACAAAAAAAATACGATTTTTTCAATATTTTGCGTTTTATTTCTAAAAATCTAAAAATTACTCACAAATTAATACATGATTTGACCGCCTTTGTTCTTCAGAAGATCATTAATCCACTTTGGCATCGAGTCCACGAGTTGACTGCAATCTTTACTAATTTTTTGGATCGCGATACCACACCTCAATTATGGCTCCAATTAGCTAATCTTTCGTAGTATAGTCTTTTCCCCGAAGCCTTTCTTTACAGATCGCTTAAAGATTTTCAATAAGATTTAAGTCCGGAGAGTTTCTATGCCAGTCCAGCACCTTTATTCGCGTTGTAGTCATAAACTTCTTCACAAGTTTCGATGTGTGGCACGGAGCCAGATCTTGCTGAAAAATGCCAGATCCATCTGGAAATCTCTTTTTCAATTCTGTAACGACTCTTCTCTGCAAAACTTCGATGTACTGTGGTTCTCGCATCATACCTTCTACGATATGTAAGCCTCCGACACCATAGTAGTTGAAAAAGCCCCAAAACATCTTCTTCAAGGGATGTTTTACGAACTGATTGATGTGAGATCCTCGAAGTTTCTCACCTGGAGATCTTCAAACATGCAGACTTCTTTTACCCTGTACGAAGAAATGAGTCTCGTCACTGAATAACATCTTCCTCCATTGTTCTTGAGTCCAGTTCTTGTATTTCAGACCCCACTGATACCTTTTTTCTTCATTGAGTTGATAAAAAAGTTGTTTTTTGACTGGTCTTCTTGCCCTTCTAATGCAATTTTGTATGACGTAATATTCCTCAAAATTTCGTCACATATCCCAAAAATAGATCGACCGTACTGCAAAACACAGCTAATGACGCCGTCTCTGTGAAAAAATGACTATTAAAGGAAATCAGCGGGTCCAGCGAGCCTACACCGGCCGCCATGCTGAAAATATTGTAAAATGATTATTTGTTTCAATTAATTTGCACAAGGGTGTATTTCTATAAGTTGTGGTTGTTTGTTACTAAGCGCAAAGTTACACAAAGAGCTATCTGTGCTCTGTCCGCCACAGGTATCGAAACCCGGATTCTAGCGGTATAAGTTAGCAGACAATATACTGTGCCACTGGAGGGGTTATTTCGATAAGAATTTATACTTGGGGTATTAATAGCCCCATTTATTTTCCATAATAATTTGTTTCACACTTCATGGGTGTTTCAACACGTGGCAAGATATATTATTCAACAAAGTTATAAAATATAGCCTGTAAAACATACTTTAGAAATAACAATGCATCAATGGTAAGGCGTAAGATACGTATAAGTGTAACGAGTCTTTTAAAGTAAACATGTGGTGTAAGGAAAGTCATAAGAAATGTACATATCTCATATATGTTACGTGTTGTGATGTTACGAACTGTGCTATTCAGTTATCTTAGGTTTTATCTGCATTAAGCATCGAAGTTTGAAAGAGCCTCATATATCTGTTGAAGGATAAACGTAATTGCAGTTTTACACACTGAACCAATCACTTAATCTATATAAAAAACGTCATTTTGTGTGTGTATCTATTCTTTATACATTTCTACATTTCTTGATCAGTCAGCATCAAACACATACTAATACAGGATAACATGAAAAAAGTCATGGGGTTTGACCCCCTCTAATGTCATATTTTGTTTCAGAAAAACTACCAATGCTGCATATATCTCTCAGCATAAAATGAACTATTTAACAACTATACTTAGAATTATTGAAAACACTATGTCTTTATTTTCAGCATTGTTACATTTATATATTTTGATTAGACTTTTACTGTTTAAACATAAAAACTAAAAGCTCAATTTCCTATTCTTTGTTACAAAATACTTTTTATTCCACCCGTCCAGCTGATGGATACTTCAGCTACTGAACGTATAAAAAAATTATTACTAAACATATAGCAACCGGCATACTGAACACCATTTTTCACCCTGTTACCATCCAACTTATTCCTAAAATAATCGAAACTAAATGCACAGCCAGCGTTTTCTATTGATCGTTTCCAAAACTGACCAATCTAAAACCTTTTTTAATTCTATGGATTTTTATATTTGTGTCTAATGCTAGTTCCTTATATTAATAAACAACTATTCTGCCTATATTTAATATATGTATTCAAACCAATTGGGATTTTGAACACTTGAATCAACCATTTTTAAACTTCCTACGTTATGTAAATGAAACGGTTTTGTTTTATGAGATACCGTTGAAGCTATGAATAATTCCATACATATAGTAGTAGTTCATCTTTACACATTTTCACACAAAACATCAGTCTATTTGTATTGTAAAGCCACTTCTGAGATAAGTTTTATTAAAACAAGTATATAAATCAAAACCTTCCAAAAGCGTTATTAATTTTTATTTCTTTTAATAGCTTAATGCTCAAAACGAGTATTTTAGCGTTATAATTGTTTTTAAACTTTTTCAGACTGCCTAATAGGTTTGAGGTGCATTTGTGTTACAAAAAACCTTAACTATAGTATCAGTGTTTCCTATACATTTAGTATCATCAACAAATGGTCATTAGTTTGGTATAGAGATTTTGCAACCTTTGTTATGTATTAAAAACTAAGAATATATTTCATGCAGGAATTTTATTTTCAATTAAACTACAACTGAACAAACAAGTCATATTCCTCATCGAAAGACTTATCAGAAACTCTTCGCCGAATACATACTTGTCTCAAACTGGTTCCTATAGATGGACTGTCTATAAATTTTTTGTACAATTTTTTTGCAGGTTTTTTATAACAAAGCTGAGATAATTTACAATTAGATGAAAATATGAATCAGCTATAGAAATACATTAAGATCCTTAAACACCAACAAAAACGTACAACAACTTCTACGTATGGAAATGTCAGTCACTGCCGGACACGCCTACTGCAACTCTAAACAAACTACACAATGAAACACATTTCAATTTTTAAAAGGAACTAAACACTGGAGAATACGCAAAATCAAAGAGGCAATACAAGTCAAAATTAGATAAAAACAATGTTCCTTTAACGGAAAACAAGGTACAGAAATTAGCAAGCCTAAAACTCTCTAATTAAGAATTCTATTTTTTCAGTCAGTTTTGTACCTAACTCCATTTCTTGACCAATCAACTTCACTCTACACCGTCATCCCGTAAGCTTGTTTACCCTCCTGTCAAATCCAACGTATACTGCTCATCTGTCAATGTTTCAGTATACAGTTACACTCTAGTCTCCACCCCATAGTAGTACGGGCTTACAACGCTAGGAACTGGGCTTCGATATCCTGGTGGGCAGAGCACAAATAACCCATTGTGTAGCTTTATGTTCAATTACGAACAAACAAAACAGTTACACTCTTGTGTCTATGTTTTAGTGATGTTTTTACTCAAACTGGTTTTCCGATTTCATCGATTTATTTTTTAACTTAAGTTGAATCACATTGCCATTGATTTCGATTCTGTCATTGACTCTTCAGATGACAACAATGGATGTTTGGATCCTCTTTTTTGAACTTCAGCCTTCTCTAAACATCTTTTAGTTCTGCCAGATCACAACCTGAACTAGTTTTCACTGGTTTCTTCCTGCTTGTAAAAACTTATATTTAAATACATCTTTATCGAATACCACTCAAAGAAGACTATTCTTTCGTTACTTAAATTATTACTTCCATTTTTGTACTTTTCAAGATAGTTTTCTTTTACCTTCCACATTCCATAAGGTTTTCTGGATCGTTGGTTGTTATTTCGATTTTATTTCATATTATTATTTAACATCCACATACATAGTTCTTTATATTTACTTTTAGGCTATTGTCAACACATGCTCACTTTTAGCCAATCAAGATTGTAGATTAAAGAACATGTGTACACCCCTTGAATGTCCCTGGGGTACTGAATCACAAAACCTTACTGCCATATTTAATTCTTTTAACACCCATACATGATGTGGATGTTGCTGCCTTCTTGTTTTTTCTGCAGTAATTAGTTCCATGTTTCCCAATCTTAGGGATATGCAAACCATACCTTGTCCATGTGTCATATAAGGTAACGGTAAGTTCAAAATACCAAACTGTCTGGACCATTTTACTTGTTAGTCTCCAGTGATAGTTTCAAAAATATTTTACTTGTATGTTGCTACATAGACGACTTCGGTTTCTAGTGATGTTTAGAGGATCAGAATATGAAACACGCAGCTATCTACTCTCCACAGTAACAAGGAACTACCTGTGACAGCAAAAGAGTATTAGTGTGTCACATGTTTAGTAAAACATAAATTACTTTGTGGTAAAATTCCAAACTTCTCGATTTCTTCAAAATAGAATAACCAACTTTCTAAAAGCACTAAAACTATTTTCCAAACCTAATATTCTCTATAGATAAACAATCATACATTGAATTTTTCTTCGTTTTTCAATTCCACACAAAGCTAATCAAGAGCTATGTACGATAGTCCAAACCACCAACTGTCAACTCTTGGGCTACTTATCACTAAGGAGTAATGGAATTGACAGCTACATTATACTTCATCATGGTTAAAAGATGGAGCATGTTTTAGGAGGGGATTCGAAACCGCGACTCTTAGATTGTGAACTAAGTGCTCTAACTACCAGGTCTGTACAGACTGAATGTTAAGAATTCATACATACTTCATCTCTTGTCCTACCATAAAGTAAAATGAAGAACTAATTCGACATTTATTTTAGACCTATTTTTCTTGTTTGTAGAAGTTGAACTGAGCGACACCTAAAATGTTAAATTTTCAGTATGTATATACATATATAGATATATATTTAAATATTAGGAGTCACTGAGGAAGATATTCTCCAGTCTGAGACCAAATTGCTGAAGGATATTTTGGTGATTAAAAATATAGATTACTGGAAATATCTTGATCTTATCTGCACATCGAGCACCTTTTGCTAGCAACTCGATAAACAAACCCCGTCTTCGCCCGGCACGGTCAGGTGGTTAAGGCGCTCGACTTGTATCCTGAGAGTCATGGGTTCGAATCTGTGTCACACCAAACATGCTCGCCCTTTCAGCCGTGGATGCTCTATGCTGATACGACCAATCTCCCTATTCGTTCATAAACGAGTACACCAATAGTTTGCGTGGGTGGTGATGACTAGCTGCCTTTCAACTAGTCTTAAAATGCTAAATTACGGTCGGCTACAGCAGACAGCCCTCATGTAGCTTTGTGCGAAATTCGAAAAGAAAAGCAAACAAGCTTTCTCTCCAAATTAAAAAAAAAATATATTCGTTTGAGGGTAGGGCATGAAGAACTTAAGCTGAATTAGTTTTCTCTCCGTTGATATATCCACGTGCACCTAAAGTACATGTAATACAGATATATTTCTAAGATAAGAAAGTTCTTTCAGTATCACAGTATAATGTTTTCTTGTCGAGTGCGTGTTAGCGGATGACTGTTTGTTTGTTTGTTTTTGAATTTCGCGCAAAGCTACACGTGGGCTATCTGCGTCAACCGTCCATAATTTAGCAGTATAGGACTAGTGGGAAGGTAGTTAGTCATCACCACCTACCGCCAGCTCTTCGGTTACTCCTTTATCAACGAATAGTGGGATTGACCGTCACATTATAACGCCCCCACGGCTGAAAGGGCGAGAATGTTTGGTGCGACCGGGATTCGAACCCGCGATCCTCGAATTACGAGTCGAACGCCTTAACACACTAGGCCTTCATTTGAGAAAGCAAGCAAATAAAATGATGATTTTATTATCACTATTGTATTTTTTAAGAATATAAAAGATAAATAAAATTCTTATACACTGTAATACATTTTGCTTTAAAATGTTCGTAATAGATGTTATTAATGTGTAATAAAAACAATAAACTAACATGGTTTGTTTTGAAATTTTGCACAAAGCTACTCGAGGGATATCTGTGCTAGCCATCCCTAATTAAGCAGTGTAAGACTAGAGAGAAAGCAGCTAGTCATCACCACCCACCGCCAACTCTTGGGCCACTCTTTTACCAACGAATAGTGGGATTGATCGTAACATTATAACGCCCCCACGGCTGGGAGGGCAAACATGTTTGGCACGCGGATGCGAACCCGCGACCCGCAGATTATGAGTCGTATGTCTTAACGCGCTTGGCCATGGCGGGCCACAAACTAACAGTCATCTTTTAATGCTTTTTTAATGTCTTTTTTGTATAAACAAAACTAACATAACTAATCAAACTCTTCGACTGCCTCATAATAAAAAATTAGCATTTTTTTCGTTTATATTTTGCAATTTCCATTTGTTTTATGTACTATTACACATATCAAATTGGATCTTACATGCAATTTAAAATGTTAGATGAGAGTAGCATCAGTGTCGTATGTTATAAGACTTCGGTAAATAATAGTCAAATGAGTTAAAGTATTATATTATTGTTTTTGGATAACATTTAAAGAATTTATAGAAAACATTTAAGGCTTGTGGTACGATATTTTGTAATGTGAATAAAACTTCGAAATAAAGAAAATCACAAATTCCACCAAATATATTTTATTTTAAAATAAAACAATGTGCAATGTTAAATACGTAAAACTTGAGGCTCTCCTAATACGAGACATGAACTGTTGTACTGCTAGTGAACATCAATAATATGTGTGCTTAAAGATTTACAATACAACTTCACGTGGTTAAACAACGTGTATTTTGTAAAACCTCTACATGAAATTATGATTTGCTTTACTTCAAAATAATGATAATGTCTTACAGAAGAATCGCTTGTATCTTGGAACATTTACTGTCTCAAAAATCCACAGTTTTTGGCAGGTAAGTAATATTTATGTTATTAGTATAATAGGCACTAAGAATAGTAAAAACCGTCTATGAAGTTTTAAGTCGCTTGTATCTTGGAACATTTAGTCTCTTAGAGTCCACAGTGTTTGGCAGGTAAGTAACATTTATATATTATTTGTATAATAAGCACTAAGAATAGTAAAAAATATCTATAAGGTATTTAAGTTATTTTGTTTTCACCGTACAATAACTAGTTAATTCAGTTTATTGTACGGTAAAGAGAAAATAACTGGAAAACCCCAGATATTATACACTACTTATCATTATAAGAAGCCTAATGGAACTTCTGTTTACTGAATTAATCTGTGCTGATAATTCTTGATTAGGCGAAACTTCAGTCCACAGCAGATCATTTTGTAGCTAATTGAAATAAGATCTAAGAAACTACAGCACGTGCACAACCACTTGTTGTGAGAAAATGTTATTTAAAAAGTTCAGGTGCTGACGAAAGCCAGTGTTAAAATTGAAATCATATATGAACAGAGTGCGTTCTAAAAACACATAGTTACACATTTTTTTCTGTTATTTAATAAAAGATATAAAAATTAATAACAATAACTATTTGAAACATATGATTAATAGTCTGAGTTCGGAAATTAATAATTGGAAAATACATTTCATTAGAACCAAATTATAAAGACGTTAAATTACGATAGCTCAGACGACAATTAAAACACAATAAGAAGAAATAAAATTTATAAAATTTAAAAAGCTTAATCTCATAGAAAGTTACATTTAAATGAACAATATATATATATAATATTAAAATATAAATGATTCATAATTACTTAGACACTTTGAATTGACAATAACGATACTAAAGTAACATAGTACACTTTATTTACACAACAAGTCACAAAACGTGTTTTATTGTATACAGCTAAACCAGCCAAAAACGTGCATATATCACGCATATAAATATACATGTATATGTGCTTGTGTGTAAGTTATTTAATATTTTAATGTATATAAATTTATTAGAGTATATTATTCTTTCAGATGATATACGATAATATTATTCTCTATGATAGTGATATTCATATTTTGACTATTAATATTAATCCAAAGTCAACATTTCTAAGTGGATCTTATTCAAATATGAAAATATCTACAACAAAAATGATGAATGACACTGAACTTGTTAATAGAACAGTGTACCTAACTGGATATACCATACTACTGAAAAGTCGGGTAGACTGTTTGTTCACTTTATTTGTACCATGACGATAAAAACGGCTTGAACACTGTATACATGGACATCTTCAAAATGTTTCTGATTTTAAATTTATCGATTTATCTGCAGATCTAGTTATGACTTTTATTTTAAACAGTTGAATGAGTTTTTATAAGAGCACATTGTTTTTGTTTTTACGGAGATTAAGTAATAAACATGTGAATACAAAAATTCATTAAAAATACAAGATATATGCTACTGATAAAAAGAAAATTAATTTTCATAATTTCAACAATCTATTTTAAACCGTACAGTAAAGCTTACTGATATATATATATATATAACACTATTTAATAATGGATATTATCAAACACTTCTGTGGGTAATAAGTACTTATTAATGGTTCAGGGTACTTCAACACATTCCAAGGCAGTCGTTTTCCTCATTGTTGGCTTTCTCGAAAAACATGAAATCCTGAAAAATATTGAAAAGGAAATTTTGAAAACAAACAGATCTTTACTTGAGTACGAGGCTAATCGAACCTTTTCGTTATTTCACTATAACTGTGAGATCTCTACTCTATCTATAGCTGTGGTTACCTGAAGTAAAATAGGTATCTTTGTGAAGAATATCTTTTAGCTATATCTTTTTAGATGGGCGCAATTTTCTTAGTATTTTAATAGCCACTAGTTGAAACACTTAACTCTGTGATAACATTATGATAAATGAAGTGTCTGAGCTCCATCAAAGAGTAAAGCTCTAAACTTTTTCCGTGTGTCAAACTTAGTGGCAAATGAGCTTTCAGGTGTTAACTGTTACTGTTAACCTTATACCTGAGCACAGCTTTTACAAAACACGTTTTCTAAACACTGAACTATGTTCTTGAATTCCAAATTTCTTACCCGTTTTCTAGAAATTTATAGATAACTCAATTTTTTGTACAACATTAAAATGTAAGCGAATTATCAAAAAATCTTAAAGAAGTTTTTATACCACTCATAAATCCCATAATGACGATTATAATCAAACTTCTAACAGAAAATTTATAAACTAATAAATTGTTGTTCACATCAGAAGCAAAGTAATATCTTTTCATACCGACAGAAGTAGTAGCTACGTAATTGTAGTGATTGCACATTATGTTACTTCATAAAATTATCACTCAGTTTAACCGTTGTGTGTTGTAATAACACACTTGCCTGTTAAAACATGTTTAGACTCTACTTATCATTGTGCAGTTATTAATCTTTGGTAATTCATTGGTAAATCTGAGGGCTTATAACAATAAAAGTTGGGTTTTGATAACTGAGGTCGACAGAGCACATACAGCCTGCTGAGCAGCTCTGTGCTTAAACAATAAACAAACAACGCGTATAAAATTATTATAATTTACCTAAAAGCTGTAAACATTTAGAATTAAATTTTAGAGCATTTAAAATATGGAGAAAAACTGATAATTGTCAAATATATGGGCTGTGCAAAATGAGCCTGTAATTGAGAATTGCAGTATTTACTTCATCACTTAGTGGCATACAAATTAATAAAAGTTATTTAAAGTCTATGAGAACGTAGTAAAATACAAGTATCAGGAAAATGAGAGTTATATCTATTGCTTCATTTTATGAAAGACAAATGCTTAAGTGCTTGTGTGTTTTATTATAGTTGGTTTGCTTATTCGAGCAAGCATTCCAAAATGCCAGCAGATATACGTAAAATGCCACTTTTTATTATTTTATGCCAGTTTTATTCTAACGATAATCTTTTATACAAGACTAGAAACTGAATACTAGGGAAGGACACGCGTGTTTAGTTACAGAATGTGTTCCATATAGATCTGAAACTCACAATGCTACTTTTAAAACCGGATCTATATAAACATGACAAACAAATCTCTCACTGGCGCCCTTCCAGTGGTACAACGATATTTCTGCGAACGTACAACGGTAGAAACCGAGTAGGCAGAGCACAGATAGCCCACTGTTTAACATTTGCTTAACTGCAAAACAAACAGTTATTGACTAAGATGTTTCTTTATAGACCAGTAAACGACAGAATAATGTTGTCGTTATGTTATTTAGAAAGATTATATCAGAGATGTTCAGGGTTGCTTTGGACCATATACATTTAAACCAGACATTCTTCTCGTACTTAATAACAGAATTCCTCGAAAGATTCTGTTTGAGGTTTTAAAATTGTAATAGATTTATGTAGTTTATAGCATGATGTCGAAAATACTACTCCTGAAGTATTATAGCTAAATAAGATCACTCATAATCTGAGGATCGTGAATTCGAATCCCCGTCACTCCAAACATGTTCGCCCTTTCAGCTGTGGGGGTGTTGTAGTGAGACGGTCAACCCTACTATTCGTTGGTAAAAGAGTTGCCCAAGAGTTGGCGGTGAGTGGTAATAACTAGCTGCCTTCCTTAGCCTTACTCCGCTAAATTAGGGACAGATAGCGCAGATAGCCCTCGTGTAGCTTTGCGTGAAATTAAAAAAAAACAAGCAAACAAATATTTGTGCTTTGTCGACAGTATAGAATATAATCAAATAAAGATTATTTCCAAATTAAAGCTTTTTTACCAGTGTTTCGGCAAAGTAATTCCATTTTACGCAGTTAATTGGAGAAATTTGAAGATTATACTTTAATTAACAAAAAATCACTAAAAAGAAATAAATTAGATTGTAAGGAAGAAAAAGGATAGCTATTTGCCAGTTTTCTAAAGTTTCAGTGATACTTTCAGAGCTATTCCAAGGTTGACTTCCGCGTCTCTAGCCACTTCTGAACAAATAACAGTTTTATGAAATGGGTTTTCCAAAAAAATGTCCTATTCAATTTTTGAGATAAAGCAGATTTAAGCGAAACCTGAAAACATGTATAGCCATCCTTAAAATCTTATATAAAATTAAAACTATTAGATCTTCTTGATGTCAGACACTTACTATTAGAAAACACGCTCCAAGAAGAAGAGCTTTGGTATTGACCTCTAAATTCATTGGAAATGTAATTCCAAAATGATCTGCATCTGTAAAGACTTCTCTGATAAATCCTGTCCATTGTTTGGTGATTTTTCCAACCTGTGTTTCTCCATCACGAGATAATACCTTAGAGAATAAATTTAATAATTACTAGCATCCAGTATCGTATATTTTTACATTGCAAATAATCAACAACACCCAACTGGAGAAAACTGTTCCTTTGATATGATATTTTGTTTATCATAATTAGATAAATACTAATTTTTTTTTTACTTTATCTTCCTCTGTTATATAAAACTTAAAACATAGATTTATATTTTTAAGATGGTAATTTAAACTGATTTACAGGAAAAGAGGCTTCTTAGTTTAAAGTGATAAACATTTAAGCTCAAACCTTGAATTCTACATCACCACAGATACTCCATGTACAAAATGGTCCCTCAATTCGTAAAACACACTCCCCAGCCGCATTCTGAACCTCGTATTTGGGAACAAAGATGCTCCATTCCTGTACGACATAACCTAAAGTACTACCTGAGGCTGTAACCTCCATTCGCTGAAACAAGGAATAGATCATTGAATTTTTTTTCTAATTGGGTATCAATTAGATATGATAAAATTATAAATATATTCTTAATTTACATACTAATAGCATGAGAATAGTATTTGTAAGTATTTAAATTGTTTCCCTACTTCAAACTGTTGCATACGTTTTTTAAGTTTATTTTTGGTTAAACGTTTTCGTATCTTTTATATTCTACTATCTGTTACACTTATAAAATTATGGTAAAATGTTATGTTTTTGTTATGATAGAAAAGTCTAATAATATATTTTGATATAAATGAAGCAACTTTTTCAAGAAAGAAAATTCGTAATATGCAAAAACTAAAATAGTGTTGAAACTCAGAGACAATAATTGTAAATGTTAAAATTGTTTGTTTTTGTTGTTCTTGTTTCTCATTTCATGTTTATATTTTTATTTGAAATTGCAGTTTTGGTTAATTTCTTTATTTGTGTTTTCTATTCTAATATCTGTTACATTTACAAAATTGTGGTGAAAAGCTTATTGTACGTTTCGGTATGAATAGCGCGATTCAATCAAGTATTTAAGGAACTAAAAACTCATTATGTAAAAACACGATAAAAGTGTCGAATGTGTGCAAGTAATGCTTTTATATTAAAATTACTTTTTACTTACAATCGTATTAGGGCCTGGCATGGCCAGGTGGTTAAGGCGCTCGACTCGTAATCCGAGGGTCGCGGGTTTGAATAGCTGTCTTCCCTCTAGTCTTACACTGTTAAACAGGGACGGCTAGCGCAGATAGCTCGCGAATAGCTTTGCGCGAAATTCCAAAACAAACAATCGTATTAAAAGATTTCACAAGAAACTGAAGCAGTAATATAGCCTACATAACTATTTGTAATTCCACCTATTTATATTATATGTACATCATGTGGAAAGTAAGGTAGCCAACATGACTGTATTATTTGCTGTTGTTTTTTTATAATGGGGACAATAATTGGTATTTTCCTTGATATATGAAATAAGCCATAGTAACTCATTTAGCCCAAAACTTGGGTATATAGAATCACTTGGTTGAGCTGGATGAACCAACAACTTGTGTTTAAAAAATCTTATTAATGAAATTCACCACAAGATGACAGAAATCCAAAATTACAGCTTTCTGTAACTTCACATTAATACATTACATTAAAACAAAAGCAAATGAATGAAGAATAGCTCACACAGCCGCAGTGCTTTCATTTATTTTATAACTAGTTTATAGTAGCAAGTCATGTGAAAATTTATTTATTGAAGTTGTGTATGGATAAGCGAACTGTATCTATCTATACAGTAGCATTTCAAACATTTGTACAAAGCGATTGCATTGATTCTACTGAGCATAATTCCATTATTCAGTAATATTAACCCCCCGCTAGTACAGCGATAAGTCCACGGATTTGCAATACTAAAATAAGGGGTTCGATTCCTCTCGGGGGGCTCATCAGATGACTCAATGTGGCTTTGCTATAAGAAAACACTCACAGTAATATTAGTATATATAGATAACTGTCCTATTCTAAAGTTTATTTTTAAGTTGTTTAAAATATATATTATATACAGTAGTATCCTGACGGTTGTTACACAAATAATACTTACCTGTAGACAACAAGGGCAACAACAGCTGTCACATCGTAAAGGACGATAGAGATGAATAACTTCGCGACCTCCGTTGTCCAGAATCTTCATATTAAATGGACGAATTGGACCACAGCAGTTTCTTGTACAGCAGTGTGTATCTATAATTATATTTCATGTATTAGTAAATGCTTCCTCTAAACATTTGTTAAGCTTGATTTTTATAACTTTTTCTATCAAAATCGATGAGCTGATGGTCAGTTATTAGTCCTTCTAAACTTTTATTAATAAACGAGAGCTCACACTTCTTGTTTAGCTTAACCCTTAGGGTACGTTAAGTATAAGTCAATAAATAATTAAAAAGTACTTATCTTTATACTTTATTTTAAATAGCCAAATAATTATTATTAAAAAGGAACTACCTTACCTTCAGCCGCAAAATATACGTTCTGGCCCATGCTGTTCACCACTTGATATTTATTAGCAGTTTCAAAACCTATGAAAGCTGAAAAAAATATAAATGAAGAGTGATTTATTTACACTCTTACGTGACACATGATTTTTGTGTGCTGAATTATGTTCAGCAAAGGTCTGACAGCTTTAAATTTTCCTCATTAGAGTAAATAAATTTATTGAGTTCACATAATAACATAAAAAAATCTAAAAGGAAAAAAAACTAAATGTATTAGTGGTTTCTCAGAATAAAGCTGCAAATCATTAAACATTCTGAAGTATTCTTGAATATAATCTCTTTCATTTAACAGGTGTGAGACAGTCTAAAGGAATAATATTAAAAACAATTTTAAAGTTATAAGCTACATGACTTAGTTTTTGGTTTGTTTAGAATTAAGTACAAAGCTACAGAATGGGATATCTGTGCTCTATTCACCATGGGTATTAATACCCGGTTTTTAGCAACGTAAATCCGCTGACATATCGCTGTACCACTGGGGAGGCATGAGATTTAGTATGAATCCAATACGGCGCGCGTTTAAGATAAGATTTGTGACCTGAATTATAAAAGACGCGAATTTCAAGTATTTCTGATAAAATACGGTAAAGTGCATCCACAAACGTTAAATAAGCGATATTTCAAGGGTCAAGGATCAGCTGGAATCGAGTATGTCAGAATTGACCTCTGCAGTGTGAAGCACTTACAGGAAGTTGTAGCAGATTTTTTCTGAGGGTATAGTGTTTTAAAGTATACCTTGGTTGCTGAGGGAGTTAATTCAGTCTTGTCATATGACAAAGCTGCTTTGCTTTCAGAACAGAAACTTAATGGAGAAGAAAAACCCAAAATGACTCAACTTACAGTTATATATCATGTCCATCCTTGTTCATCATTGGCTCAAGCCTCCAACCAGTTAGTCTTACAATTTCGTGGTAATTATGAATACCATTCCGCTTTCTCGGTTCTTTACGATATGTACTGACAAACCAATGTGACATTACATGTTGGCTCGATCAAATGTTAACACTGTTTCTCTAACGTTGACCAAAATCCGTTTGCATTCCATTATGTCATCTAGGCAGCTAGCTTATATGATAATGAATACTTTAGAAATATCTATGATTAAACTCGGAGATGTTGACCACAGTTATATTTCATTCCGTTTCACATCTTTTATTTTTATGCAAGATTTATTGCTTCTACAAATCTTTTTTTTAGGTTATATAGCAAAAGTTTATACTGTTTTTTGATAACGACTTTTGTATACAGTTGTTATAATACTCTACAGTGTAACAAGAAGTCTGTAATTCATTATTCAGTGGGAGACTGTCTTTGATTAGTCACTGATTTGCTCAATTTATCAGAATAAAATGGTATTCAGGTGAAACAATTTAACTCGTTCCATATATCCTCTGTTCCCTTGCACCCCACTGAAAAATAGCGTTGTTTAAAAGCAAAAAGGAAATAACCCATTACACATAGGGTAGCCAACCATAATTTGGCGAATAGAAAAAAAAATTTATTGTCAGACATGACAGTAAAGCATTATTAAATGTTTCAAGCAGTGTAAAAGATTAATATACCTCTATATACTTTATATGTGCATGCATCAATTTATCACTGTTAGTATCATAGTATGAAGTTAGGTTTACTTCTGCAATATTTCTTTCAAGAACTATTTCAGTTCTCTCTAATCTAACCTTCTAGTAGTTCCACTTTTTGATGTACTAAAAGCTGATCAATCATTGTCAAGTATTCCAATCCTGGTGGACAGTTGGGAGGAGCCGAAGGAAGAGACATCCACTGAACAGCTGCAGGCCCTAGAGACAAAAGAGTTATTAAAAATAGTGTAAACAATATTCATCATAGATCTTATTATATACGCAAGCATAATAAGATCATTAAATATTAGAACTGATATGTAATTCTAAACACAAATACACAATTATGGTCAAGACATACCATCTATAATAAATAATACTGATTGTAATTTACTAATAAAAAATAGTTTACAATACGTTATGAAAAAATGTTTTTGAAAGTTTTTAAAATTATCGGGTGGACAATATGCCCGCAATATATGTGAAGAATAATAAGAAACTCAACCTGATGGTGGATAACCCACTCCGCCAGCTGGTGGTACCCCAACTACACCGGTTGAAGACGAATACCATGCCTGTCCAGGTTCTGAGTTATATGGAGCTGCCATTATTTTGATAATCTTTCTTATCTAAAAGAAAAACATATCAAAGTTATGATTATTAAGAACATTATTCATAACAATTTACTAAAACATTTACTTTTAGAAATACTTGTGTTTTATGTTTGTATGAAGTTTTATAATAATTTAAAAATTATATAAACTGAAGACCTGTGAAATACCAGAATGAATGATGCTATGCTACACGTTTGTCATTTACAATTACACTTCCTGTTTTATCTTACTATAGGCATATCATTAGATTTATATTATTTTATGTTGAGAAAAAAGCTTTAATTATTATTTTTAAATAAATGATACTGCATAAACCATCAAGAAGACAATGTAAGTAGGTTTATTTTACAACTTGCAATTTTAATTTCTGAATTTAGAAGTGAACTGGTATGATATTTTTGTATACTAATGATTATAACGTTTATGAGCGTAAACCATAAATAACACTTTATACAGAAGAAGCAAAACAGTCTCAGTGATCGCATAGAAAGTTAACGATTACCAGAGTAATTTCTTACTCGTATTACCATTACTGTTATTGTGGATGATGAACGTTTTTGTAATCCTAGTAACAGCTCGATAATTTAATAAATTCATATATCCTCAGTTACATTACCAAACTGTGTATCTCGTAAAAATAGAATGATATTTTGTGATGACGAGGAACGCATTTGAAGTAATAATGTATTCTCAAGACGGCTGGTATGGGTATTTAAAATTTCAATCAAAATAAAGTTCAGAACAACGTTCGACCTTCTTAGGTCACCTTCAGGTTAACAAAACGAGTTTGCAACTGATCGTTGCCTAGAACATGTCTCACGGACGAGAGTGTAAACGGGTACAGGATTGTAGGAGGCGTTGCAATTAGATGTTAGGTTGTGACGTTTAGAAGTGTTTTATTCCATCAGTGTATGATTTATAAGATTCTAGATCAGGTGCAGTTATTGAACAATATCATATATATCATATTTCTAAAATAAAGACGTTTATTTATTTATTTCTTCAGCAAAAATTCTCTAGACACTGAAAAAAGGTAATAGTTTTAAGCAGTTGCAGCAAATAAATATGTCGACTACAGAAGACTTGAAGGTTTTTCCCCCACAAGACAAACAACGTCTACTTGTGTGTCCACTTTCCATTCTTCAAGAAGTCATGCTGATACACTGCAGTCGCATCTTAGAGTTGACTATCGTAAATTGTTGATCTTGAAATGGTGAAACTTCCGGTAAGCTGAACCAGAGCCAGAAGCTAAAAGATCAAGCTAAAGATTCAGAAACAATAACTTTATTTTTCTTGTATTCATGTTATTAACGTAAAGAGGGAGTTTTAGTAAAAATACGAATTGGTTGATTGGCATTTATTAGAGAAAAGTAACTAAGCTATCTGCGCCAAACAATCAAGAAAAAAGTAAAAATTAAATGATTAAAATTGAAAAACGTAAATCGAGGTAAAAGGAAATAATGTCCAAAAGTTGAATAAAAGATTTAGAAAGAATTGGAAGGTCAATGGCTCCTTAAAAGTTAAAAACATAAAGAAAATAGACAGAGTTTTCATTGCCAATGACACTGTCCAACGTCAAGGGTTAGTCCATAAAAAAAAAAAGATATCTAAAATGGTGCTGCCACTCATGGTCGTTTTACGACATTAAAGTGTGGGCAATTGTGACTTGTGTCACAGAGACCACACACTGGTGGATCAGTTACAGATAAAAGAAAATGATGGATTAAAACCTATGACTAGTGCATAGTCTAGCCAGGACAACTTCCTCTTTCCAATCTTTATGGAAATAAAGATGGCCAAAGAACAACAAAAGGCTTGAACTTGTTATTATATTGCTAACTCTAAGTTGACTGCCAACTGTCGCGAAATCGAGCCTTCAGAATTGTTTGTTTGTTTTTTAATTTTGCGCAAAGCTACTCGAGGGATATCTGCGCTAGCCGTCCTAATTTGGCAGTGTAAGACTAGAGGGAAGGCAGCTAGTCATCACCGCCAACTCTTGGGCTACTCTTTTACCAACGAATACTGGGATTGACCGTCGCATTATAACGCCCTCACTGCTGAAAGTGCGAGCATGTTTGATGTGACGGGGATTCGAATCCGCGACCCTCGGAATACGAGTCGAGTACCTCGACCATTTGGCCATGCCAGGCTTGAGTCTTCAATACAGGACCATATTTCATATATGAGATAGGCATAGCTGTGAGGGCACCAGAGCAGACAGACTTAGCCACAATGTCAGCAAGCTCGTTTCCATTAATATTGTCGTGGTGGCTAGGAAACCCTGGATGTAGCAGCGTGTTATTTTACAGAAATATAACTGAACAGAAACATATACAAAAGATGCAGTGAGACTATTGCTGTCATACATGATATTACATGCAAAAGACCTGCTTTGATATCAAGCTGATAAGATTGGATTTCATCAAAATGAGCCCTGCATGGCCAAGCGTGTTAAGGCGTGCGACTTGTAATCCGAGGGTAGCGGGTTCGCATCCCCGTCGCGCCAAACATGCTTGCCCTTTCAGCCGTGGGGGCTTTATAATGTGACGGTCAATTCCATTATTCGTTGTTAAAAGAGTAGCCCAAGAGTTGGCGGTGGGTGGTGATGACTAGCTGCCTTCCATCTAGTCTTACAGTGCTAAATTAGGGACGGCTAGCACAGATAGCCCTCGAGTAGCTTTGTGCGAAATTCAAAAAACAAAACAAACAATCATCAAGGTGACATTGTATATCTTTACAATCTCCACGTAAGAAACTTTATGTTTAAGCAAATACTGGAAGGTAACAAATTTTGTTCAGAAGAGATAAATGGTGTGATTTAAAAAAATCCAGAAGAATAGCTGGACCTAGCTAAGAGTTCAATGTCTGTGATTTTCTTTGTAAGTACGATGGTGAGAGAACAGGCAACTGGAAAGGACCAGAGAAGAATTTGCTTATGGAGAAAAGTCAGCCTGCTGAAGAACCCAGGGTACTTGTTGAGACTATTTCCAGAGGATCACCAAGGACAGAGCTACCACTAAGGCCATTCAGTGGCACAGTAATATGCTTGGGAACTTATACCACTAGAAAATGGGTTTCGATACCTTTAGTGGGCAAAGCAAAGATAGCTCATTGTGTGACTTTGAGCTTAACTAAAAACAAACAAATATTCGTTAAAACATTAATTTGAACAGAAAGTTTCCCTAGTAACACAACAGCAAGTGACAGTGATGAAAGACAGGCCATCCAATTTGTATATCGTAATCCTTGGAAATGAAAACTACCAAAAAAAAAGATTTGGTGAATATTCAGTTTAGTGCACTGTGTTTCTTTACATATTAAAGATATTTCACAATCAAAGAAAAGAGCCGTTATGTAAACAACATTTAATTATCTAGAAATAAAGACACATTATAAGTAACAGATCAATGAAGGTAGTGAACAGTAATAAGTAATGAGAAGCCAGTCAATAATCAGTGAGCGGAAAGAGAGCCGATAGCTTTTCGTAGCTTTGCAAAAAACAAACAAATTTATTAAATGCATTTTGACATACAAACCTTTGGTAAGCAATCAAGAAAATTTTAAATGTACGTGAAGTTTACTTTTTTTACGTCATACAAACTTTAGAGATTATTGTTGTTGTTGTTTGGAATTAAGCACAAAGCCACACAATGGGCTATCTGTACTCTGCCCACCACGGGTATCGAAAGCCCGGATTTTCGCGTTGTAAGTCCACAGACATCTTTGGAGATGAAACGAAGGATATTAATTTTTGCAACTCAATGTAGCCGTATGTATATAGTGTAATTAAAAGATGTAGTGTCTTCTCTGTTTGTGTGTTCATTATTACGCATAAGGCTACACAAGGGGTTATTGGTGCTACGCTCACCAGTTTTGAAATTTGATATTTAGTGTCGCAAGCCTTCAGATTTACTGCTGTGCCAAGAGTGGTAACCAACCAAATAAGGTTACAAATTACAGTGTTATAACACAGGGAAATATTTAAACACTTGATACCTTTATATAACTGTTACTACAGTATAACAGCATATCAAACAGTCTTTAGCATAATAGCCTATATGCTAAGTGAAAATCCATTACATATTAAATGAGCGAAAAATTTTATTTAAAAAAAGTTATTCATATACACAACTAGGTTATCTTTTATACTTCTTGGTTTGTGGACTATCATCCTTTTTTTAAAATGAAATGGAAAACCAACATAACGGAGTTACAGCATTGCGAGTTAACTTAGTTTAGGGTTAACTTACTCTGACTTTTAATTGTTCTTGATTATCTCAGTTGTTAAAATCAATAAATACGAGTTGATAACACCATTCTTTATCATTTTATTGGTCATTTCAAAACTCTTTTATATACAAAACAAATAAAACTGTTGCCATTTGTAGTTCCGGTGTTCTAGTTAGGTGTCTGTCAATTTCCATCGACGTACGCAAATGTGAAATACTGAAGATGTATATATATACATTTGTATGGATTTAACTTTACATGTATCACAGGCTCACAAAACATTTTTTTTACCCAATTCAATCGCCTTAACATCAGTTGTTTTAATTGCTTTACCAGCAGGTTTTTGACACTACCTCTTCCAGTTACTATCTCTTTAAAGCTGCATTACACACAATATTAGTAAGTGCTACTTAGTTTTGCAGTTTCTTAACGTATAATTAAAACATCAGTGGACGTACAATTGTTATGGAGGTCGACGGTAAGAAACTCAGTGGCGTAACGTACACACGAGCATACACTGTACATACATCAACTACATATATATTGTATATATTCGAATATACAGTATATATTTATGGATTTATATATTATTGATTTTAACAAGTAATAATTTAACTGATTGTGCGGACTTTAGTCATGCAAAAATAACAGTGTAATGTGCGTCAGTCTTTAAGAGCTTGTTATATCTAGAGTATAAACCAAGATAATAAAACATAACTGAACGTGAGAGCTTTTCGAGATTGCTACTAATGATAACTCGTGCATCTTTCGATACTAGGTTAATGATTCCTCTCATATAAATGTAGTGGTATTTAGCTGCAAAAATATGAAAGCACTAACCATGTTCATAACATAAAACTCGTTAGAAATTACAAAACCATTATTAACTTTACTGTATCTGAATATATGTCATGAACAACTTGGACTTACCTCACTGGGGTTGGATTCTTAAATTTAGATTAACATTTCCTGGCTTCTCACCACATGAAAGCTTTTACTTGTTTCTTAAATTACTAGTTGCTGCTTTATATCGAACAGTTAAATTTAACTATCTTTGAAAATAATGTACTAATTACAACAGCATACCATTAACCAAGCCACAGTTTTGTTTTTCAAAACAACATTTCTGTAAATATATTAGTTGAGTGTTAATTGGGAAATTATTATTTTGCTGCTGCTTTTACGACAAAAATCCTCCCCAAAAAATAAAAGGTGAAGATGTTATGCAAGCTAAATTATGGATAGTTATTTAACGTGATATGAAGCCTTACCCTATAATCTCAGATTTTCCTCCAGTGATGCGTTTCGAACTGCCCTTCTACAGCACTTTAACACACGACACACACAAAAAAACATATCTACCTACACTTCCTGGGATATAGTGTCTTCATACTCCGTTTATTTCACACTCAGAAATGACGTAAGAGATTCCTCGAATGTGGTTTCAGCTTGTTCACCTATCATATCACGGCACCGTATCTACGTCAGACCAGAAGGCGGTAACTATGTTATTTGGAAGCGACTTTAGTAGAAGTTACCTTGGCACTTAACATTTCATTCTCGTTCTGTACAAAAGGATCAACTGCCAGTTTTTCCAACTGAGTCATAGATCATTGAAGGAGGTAATTTCTACTTTACCTGACTCAAACCGATATGGTTACAAGTTTATTCCATTTAACAAGTTACTGTTCAAAGTATAGCCAAGTGACAAGTGTACTCTGTGAGAATTTATCCTATCGTGCTATATATATAATGGGTAGTTCTCTCAGTTTCGCCCCCCAGTGGCACAGTCGTATATCTGGGGACATACACACTAAAAACCGGGTTTTGAAACCAGTGGTGGGCAGAGCACACATAGCCCATTGAGTAGCTTTGTGCTTAATTCTAAACAAACAAACAATCTCTCAGTTTAAACCAGTCTTCTACCAAACTTCTTGTACGGTAGGACTCTCACCAGTAAAATCCTTGTACTGTAGCTCTTTCTGTGGACGCGCAGATTGATTTGTCTGTTTTAAATCAATAAACTTTATTTTCGTGTCGTTGCTAACTTGGGCTCAATTTTTTTTCTTCAAATTAGTTATGAAAGAAACGTAGAACAGTGAAAATCATTACTGTGCAGGAGAATACCGCACGAGAAAGCCGTACTTTATCAAACTAGGTTTCTCAGTTTCCAATTTCAACGTCTTTCCATATTGTATGATGACAAATGAAAATTCTAAAGTGTAAATAATATTTTTTCTAGAATATATCATTTTAAGGAACCATAAGGGGAATAAAGAGTTGTGTTGGGAAGTAGAAAAATTTAATATCTTTGTGCCAATGAGAGTCACAACTAAAAACTTTTTAAAACGTATCTTCAAAGACCAAATCTAATATTAAATGAGAATCGGTGAGAACAACGTTCTTCATTTGAAGTGCTCCCCATAATACGCTGGTAAACCCCCCTAGTCCCATATATCAGTATTGTCTCCACCACACTGAAAACTTGATAGAATAGTTGTCTCAATACATAATTAACTTTTCCTCAAGCACAACGTAAACGAAACAAAACAATCTAATTTTCAACAAAACATATGATACAACTGTGTGTGTTTGCTTCCTCATGATAGGTTGTAGATACTTGTTTACCGGCAGTAGGTCTGCCAAATCTGTGAAATTCCACTCCGTTATCTACTATTTGATTTATGTGTATTTGTTTGTTTAGCATTGTAAGACTAGAGGGAAGGCAGCGAGTCATCACCACCCACCGTCAACTCTTGAGGTACTCTTTTATTAACGAATAGTAAGATTGACCACAACATTATTATCCCCTCCACGGCTGAAAAAGCTAGCATGTTTGGTGTGACGTGGATTCGAACCCGCGATTTTGATTTATGAGGGCTAACCAGAACAATCTGTAGAAAATCTGATTGATATGAACTAAAACACAGATATTGTTGGACAATTTCGTTGTAACATTAATTTTCATGCCTCCCAGAGGCTCAGCAGTATGTCTGCGGACTTACAACGCTAAAAATCGGGTTTCAATACCCGTGGTGGGCAGGGCACAGATAGCCTATTGTGTAGCTTTGTGCTTAATTCAAAACAACAACAAATTAATTCTTATATCCTCATATATAAAGATAACTTCTTTTTTTTTTGAGATAGTGTATAGTCCTCAGTGGCACACTGTTATGTCTCGAGACTTATAACACTAAAAATAGGGTTTTAACAGCTGTGGTCTGAAAAGCACAGATAGCCCATTCTCCGGCTTTATGCTTAACTAGAAACAAACAAACAAAACAGTGTCTACACACATTTTCCCAAGACCTCCAACTGTTATTCGATACTTTCACAGTAATATACATAAATCCTTTCATTAAAAGTATTCATTATTTGTACCGTGACTTAAAATAAGAAGCATTCTTTATTTTATTTTTTAACCGTCTAATAAACATTATATAAATGATGATATAAACAACAGTGTTAGAAATCTGTGGTCCTCCCAGTGATACAACATTAAATCTACGGAGTTTTAATACTTATGTTGGGCACAGTACGCACAGCCTATTGTGTACCTTTGTGTTTAACTACAAACAAATGAAAAATAGTGTTATGGCTATATTGCCAAAACTGTATTTATATATTTCTTTAAATATTTAATTTTATCTTGTAATGATTAACGATTAATTCAAAAATATTTTTTTTCATTAAGGACTTGAGTTTCCTGTGGCATTAGAGGGTAACGGGATGCCTGTCTACTGTAAGTAAATTTCCCAATTATTAAATAGTACCAGATTAACAGCTAAAAACAGAAAAAGATATTGGGTGAGGTATCTTGTCCAAGGGCACAACCGTTATGTAAAACACGAAACTGCAACCTTTCAGTTGCTAATCCAAAGCACTAACCACCGAGTTAACAAACAGTTGGAAAATACAATGAAGAGCCTACAAGAAAACACAGCTATTTACACTTTTAATAACATAAATTAATAATCTCTCTGAGAACACCAAAACCATATTAACTCTGTAACTATAAGTAGGATTACAAGAAGTAAAAGTTTCTCTGCTTCATGTGACAGTCGTAAAACAGTCTTGTATTCATAAGTTAACAGTTTAAATGTTAACTTTTTGTATGAATATTCTTTCCTTTTCTACAATGTCGTTTCATTGTTTATAGTTAAACGCAAAGCTACGCAATAGGTTACTATATGTACTCAGCCCACCACGGGTATCAAAACCCGGATTTTAACGTTATAAGCCTGCATATATACCGCTGTGCCGCTGTGGAGAGGCTTTTTTTCCCAATACCCTCATGTCAAATGTCATTTCAAATTCTAATCATCACATGAAACAGTAGATATCTTATGGTCTGCCTGCAAATTGAAAAGTTAAGTCACAACACTCGCAATATGATGATCACTGGTTTTAGCCTCGTCACTGACTGTGCTCGCCATTTCAGCCCTGGAGTTTTTATAACGTCACGATTAATGTCAATATTCCTTGGAAGAAGAGCAGCTCAAGAGTTGACGGCGGGTGGTATTGACTAGCTATTAGGGACAGTAAGCGTAGATAGTTCCCGTGTAACTTTGTGAGAAATTCAAACCAAACCAGCAAACCAGTAAGTAGCTGTCGTATATTAATCATACCACATAAATGAACATTTGCGGCTGACCTTTAGCTATAATTTGAGTCTAATTTAGGGGGGTTCAAGTTAAAATGTAGACAGTTTACAAATTTCTGTAGTTATTAAATAAATACTATTGAAAAAAGACTAATGTTGTATTTGTATAAAATATTTCTTCACAATGATTGTTGTTTGCTTTGAGGAAGCGAAACCTACCTGTCGATTGTTAATCACATACATTGGCCTGTCTTTAATTTGTTATCATTCTTATTTATAAAAGTGTGATAGAATCTGTAAGTCGACCGGTTAGAAAAAAAATGATATTAATATTTTTTGATAGATTGTTTAGGCAGAGTATTCGTGATAAAACTTTGTAGAATGGACGACGTTTCAAAAGTATTCCTTCTTTCGTCTTCAGGTCCTGAAGTTGCCGTCCATTCTACAATGTTTCATCATGATATTAATATGTATCAACAATATGCAGTCACACAAAGAGATATGTTTAGACTAACATTTAAAGCTTCCAAACCAAGAGTAAGGCTATTGTATAAAATGGGCTACGCTGTTGCAATTAATCACTGGTGTATTATTCAGTACTACATTATCCTAGGCGAAGAATAACTACAGCTTTTCCTTTCCTTGTAGGTCAAGTACATTAATCAATGTATCACTACACTTAACTTGTGAACACCAGAGTGAAAAATGTTTAAAAGCTATAGCACTATTTATTAGAAGAAAAAAATAACTATTTGTTAGTTGGCCTATGTCGACATGGCAGCCTTCATGTTTTTTCAGCCATACTGATCAGTCTCGGTTATCTGCACAGATTGTGTGTCGATTCAACACAAATAAACACTTGGCCTTCTGGGTATTATGAGCTATAGAAATATGCGAATAGATCTTTTGTTATTATTAAATATCAATTTAAAAGACGTTGTCTTATCTCTTTAAGTATTAATGATATTATTATATCACTATAAAGTAGGGGTGTGTGTGTTTTCTTATAGCAAAGCTATATCGCGCTATCTGTCGAGTTCAACGAGGGGAATCGAACACCTGATTTTAGTATTGTAAATCTGTAGACCTACCGCTGTACCATTGGGGGACATAAAGTAGGCCTAATGTGCTAAGATTGGTCAAGTTTTCGGGATAATAATAATAACTACTTCCAATGCGGTATTCTTAACAGCTTTTTCAAGCCATTAAAAAAAAAAGACACATAATGGATATATTGTTGTGGTACTTTGTACGCAAAAGTTCAGTGTTGTATCCACGCACACAATTAAAGAAGCGGTGGAACCAGAACAGTAGCTCTGGAAGGTACAGACACATAGTTTTTGGGGTAATCATGAGAGGTTCCTGGAGGGTTGATAACACCCACCACACAAGTGGTTTAGGACCGAGTTAGGCCCGGCATGGCGAAGCGTATTAAGGCGTGCGACTAGTAATCTGAGGGTCGCGGGTTCGCATCCCCGTCGCACCAAACATGCTCGCCCTTTCATCTGTGAGAGCGTTATAAGTGACGGTCAATCCCACTATTCGTTGGTAAAAGAGTAGCCCAAGAGTTGGCGGTGGGTGGTGATGACTAGCTGCCTTCCCTCTAGTCTTACACTGCTAAATTAGGGACGGCTAGCACAGATAGCCCTCGAGTAGCGTTGTGTAAAATTCAAAAACAAACAAACAAGGACTAAGTTAATGTAAAAAGATTAATACAATAAATAACACATCAGTAGTTATTCATAATAATTGCACGTAAGGTATGAGATTTTTTCTAAATAAATTATTTTTGTTCTTAAATACTGAACTGGTTTCTTCTTCGACAACAATCGTTATTACTCGACATGTTCTTTCAGCTTTTAAAATATCATATGTAACGTACGAGTATTTATTGTTATACTTTTATTATAATACTTACACTTGTTTCTGTATAGTGTTTTTTCTTTTTGTATGTGAAGTAATTCTTGACTGTGTATTGCACAACTCCCGACTGTTCTCGAAACTTGTAAAGAATTCTTAAAAGTGAGAAGCAACGATATTTGTTTACGAAAATGCGTTAGATCATTGTTGTCAACTTGCCAAACGAACTTTGGTGAGGGTTCTAGACAGTTGCGTGATTTTTATAAAAGTAACAAAATTTTTACTTTTTCTTGTTCCTGGGCAGAAAGTGTTATTTTCAAATTGTTTATGCCTAAATTAAGTGTAAAAGACCTATTTTTCTTTTCAAACTTTGCTTTTGTGACCTGGGAGTGTATAACAAAAACATGATGGGAGACTATATTTGGGGGCTAATACGTGAAAGTGATTTACATTACAGTCGCAAATCTCGAAAAACTACTCACATCTAAACATTTTTGTTCATTTTTGTATAACTTTAATATAAATACATGTAAACCTTGATTTATATGTTGTTTTATTCGGACCTTATGTAAATGAAAATGTGCAAATTTGACCGTTTTTACATAAAAAAATAGGTCAATTTCTAAATTTTATTATCCAGGTCACAAAAGCAAAGTTTGAAGGGAATAATGACCATTTTATGTACTTTTACAACATAAGCAATTAAGAAATAACACATACTATCCAGGAACAAAATTTGTGTTACATAGTGTTATAATTGAACAGCTGCAGTCAGTATGCTATAGGTCTAGAAAGCTATAATTGTGATTAACGTCTATTAATAAGAAAACTAAAAAAATTTACCAGAGACGTTGTAAATTTTGAATATTACAAACTGTTCAACTTCAGTGAATTACTTCGGACGTTAGTACTTCTACGAGGACAATAAGAAAGAGTCCGCTTGTACCTAGTGTGAGGACAGCTAAGAAAAAGACAGCGTTAGCTTAGGTGAGGCGTAACAATACTAACTCAGAATTAACTTGCTCGTCGTGGGCCTGGAACATCGATAAAATATTCAGTTGTAGACCAGATATAAGACTCATTATAGTTTGTAAGTTTGTAAAATTGTTGTATGTAAACCATTATTTCTAATAACTATTAGTAATAACCGTTATTATAAATTGTATTGTTTGTTTATTAATATATATTTGTGTTAAAAAATAAAATTGTGTGCATTAATTTTGTTGGCAAATAACATATATATGTGATAACATATTAACAGTTAATTAACATCTAAATTAAACTTCAAATATTCTATAATTTGAAATAGTAATACGTTAACATAGTGATATAACAAATCGGAGGCTCGTCCGTATTAAATAATAATACGTAATAAATTCAATAAGCTAAGTATGTGTGTTGTTAAGTGCATCTACACATCTATTTGTATTCTGTCTTACCCAAGCATCCGAGACCAATTTTTGTTGTTATAATCCCCTAGACTTACCACTGAACCACCATTGGCCAATAAGTTACGTACATTTTTCGTGTGTGTGTGTGTGTGTGTTTTACGAATTACTTTTTTATTCCAAAAAATTCTAGCTTGACTTCTGGTTTACAGTTCAAACGAATAAAATTTTTTCCTGTTTTACAACATTAACTTTCAGATCATGCTATATTTACAGAAAATAATCAAATATTTCGTTCGTTATCATGAGTAACTTTGATCTTAAGAATAGCGAGGGCTCGGCCTAGTTGTAACGTGACAGATGTGAATCAACAGTATATGGTTCATATTCTATTGTCACAAAATAGCGCCCTGTACTTTGTGGTTGTGAATGTGTAAAAGGGAGTGAAAATATAATATTCATCCGCAGAGAAACCAAAACAATAATGGTTCAAATATAAGGTAGGAAAAGACGAAAACCAATAGGATAAATCCAGCACAAGTAAACAAATGCCTCACCTTCCATATTACAGTAATAATTTGTTTATCAATTCCGTTCAATTATATGTTATGAGTCAAACAGAGATAACATTCTAGATTTCCTAATCAAATGACTATATTTGGCGAAAACCTAGCTAAAAAATATAGCATATAGTTAGAGGCTAATATTTAAATTTCAAGTTGGTTATTTAATTTACGAAACTTCAACTTGTTGAAAAAATCACGTTGAGTTTGTGTACTTACTACTGTTAATCATAAACCTTGACAAATGGGCTGTTTGTGCTGTGCTTACAGTAAGCGTTAAAATAAAGTTTTTAGCACTTTAACGCTTCAGATTTATTTCCGGGTCACCAGTAGGGGGAGTTTAACGAAGAGAAATAATTCTTGTAAATACAGGGTTACTCTTAAAAACAGTTATTGATCAACTCTGGGAATGTTTTTAAGGTATGAAATATAGATAATAGCTAGGACTACATGATAATTCGAATTCGAGAAAAAATTATGTAACTACAAAGTCACCGAATATAGTTAATCAAGTCTTTGTTGTTGTTTTCTTTACGACACAGATGTTACGAGTTTCAAAGTTATTGATAAAAGCCGTAGAACATTTGAAATACACGTTAATATATAACTAACAAGTTATTTGAGTAATATGCTCAGGGGTTAAAGTACGAAAACAAATGGTGGTATGACATTACAGTAAAATAGTATATTCTTACAAAACACCTAACTCTCACCAATTTGATTTAGCATGAAAACACATTTGACTTTAGTCTTTTCATCAGAATAACATCATTCCATTCTCCCCCCATCTCTACCAAATGTAGGTGTACCGACACTATTTGCAAACCACTTTAAACGCTGGATATAATAGGTTAATATCGTTCATTGAAAAGAAAAGCACTTCGAAACAAACTTACAAAGGAACCGAATCAGTAAAATTCTCAATATGGACACGAAACAAACAGTAATATTAAACTTAAGTATGATGAAGTATATTTTAAATAAATTAGTGGTACATAACATAAAGTTAAAAAGATGAAGTGATTAGTGGGCTAGAAATCTAGAAAAATAATGTTATATATTATAACACGCTTCAACAATGGTATATAAGTGTGCATTCGTGTTTATCAGAAGGGTTGTTATTTTAATTCTGTTTAATAGAAGTTTGCATCTATCTTTCACTTCAAAACTAAGATCCAAACAAATTTATTATTTCTTCCATTCGGTAATGTGCAGAAAACTTTGAAAGTGCAGGCGTTGATTGACAAGAAGAAAGTTTCTACTGTTACACAAATGATAAAAGTCCATTGGAAGGAAACACATCCTTATTTATTCCTGTTCAGTTTCTCTTATAAATATCTTTATGATCTAATACTAAACAGTGCGTTACTGTTTATTAACGTTTAATATTATATCAATTTTATTTTCGTCATAAAGACATCCAAGTCTCTATATGACTTTAATTTGAACACTTATCCCCCCATAATCGCAGCAAAGAAAATGTGGAATCAGATGTGTTTTTCATAGCTGTTGACAATTTTTATGACAGAAAAAAGGGACATTTGTGGCGCAAGGACGAGAAGGTAGGGGGTTTGTTCTACCCAACCACTCCTAACCACGTGACTCCTTCCAGCATGTAGGCTCTGATTTTAAACACTCGAAACTTAAATGTGCTCATAGTCACATCTATTCCAGCTCCTTGAGGAGGCGAGTTATATGTATCATAAAAATCAATATGGAACTTTAGAAGACATTAAAAACTACACTAAGTTTATTGAACGCCCAAAGCTATATTTTGTATCGTCATTATATTTTGGTTGTCACAGTAAACCAATGTCTCATATACACATATCGTAGCAGGTAGTGTGTGGTTGCTATAGGAACGTATTGACCTATTCTCCTCGAATTGTCTTTTTTTTTAACAAACAATGTGGTTTTGTTTGCTCGTTAAAGGTACTACGTGTGAAACATGTTAGAGTGACATTTAATTTCCAAAGTCCATGTCAACTAGTAAACCTGTACCAAGTTCAGATAACAGGAATAAAGTGTATCAAAGCACACAGGATATACACCAAATACGATACAATGTTTAACAGGTTGTACAGGGTTCACATAAAACCTAAGTATATTTTAGCAAATTACACCATAAATATATATGAAACAAACTAATATGTACAGAATAAGCATATAACGTAAATATGGTTTAGCACAATACACCATAAACATATACAAATCACAACAATATGTACTGAATACACATAAAATGTGAGTGCACTTTAGTGAAATATACCGTAAATACTATTTAAACAAAGCAAATATATGCGTAAAAAACATGAAACACAATTATAGTTTACGAAATACGCTGTGAATACAAAGACACCACCCAAATCTCACGTTAAGGTTAATGATCTGTTAAATGAGGCGCTAATTTCTTTAAAACCATTCATATTTAAACTAAACAAAAGTGCACTTACGAGAAAACAATTGTTTAGTATAGATGTTTTCAACTAAACTTGTGATAAGTAATTTCATCTGGTCTTGTAATAAATACATTCTTCTGACCGACTCTGTGGTAAATAGCTTCATCTGACCTTGTGGGTTATTTGTGCTAAAAATATTAATATACAACATTATTCTTTTTCTTTGTCAGAGCAAAGTTTGACACGTATTGTATAACAACAATAAAATGATTGATTACATGAAATATGTGGTAGCTCTACTGTATATTACTATAAAACATTACGAGTGATATTACTCAAGGCGTTTCTGGGCAACAGTATTTGTCTGAGGCGTCTTGCTAGCATATATGTCAAGAAAGTAGGTAAAAATCTCTTTAAATAATAATATTTGATTGTCCATTTTAATGTATGCAAGAAATGAAAGATCCGTCTTCGAATGTTCAAACGAACATCGTGTGTCACTTGTTATAAAAATTGATTTTAAATAAGTGTTTGCCTTACCTACAATTGTTTTGTGCTGTTTTGACCTTAACAACCTTTGTTCATTCCACTGTTTGTGGTCTAATGTCTATTTCAATATTTTGTGTATTAGTTACCTATTCTCATTAGCAGCTTTAAAACAGCTACACGTCCAATGAGACCCGTGAATTGTAATGTGTATCTTACTGTTCTAGAGGTGGCATTCTCACATGTATTTAGAGCATGGTTATTAGCAAGTTTTCTATTTGACCATTGTCTTTCTCGTAAAGAACTGATTTTCGTAACAAGTTAAAAGATATTCAGTTTTTTACCACTGTTATAGTGTCAGCATTACGTACAATTTTCACAGTATTATATACAATTCCTACAGAAACGTAGAGTCTTGACGAACCTTTGATATGGAATGTTCAAGATCAGCAAAATTCTATTTGTATCTGCTTGTAGTGAGATATTTCAATCGTGGGAACCATGCAATTAAACTTTGATAAGTTGAATAACTTTGTAAACTTTATAGGATGGAAGGCAAGTTGGTGAAAATAATGCTCAGCTGGTTTTATATTTTGCACCTGGTAATAAGTTTTGTCATATCCACATAATTTCATTTCAGTCTTTCATTTCAGTATCATAAGTTTCATTGTCATGTGGCAATTCAAACTATTTATTCGTATACTTAGTACAGTAGTACTTATTATAGGAATGGGTCGGATACACAATACATGCAATTACAAACTATTTATTCGTAGTACTTATTGTAGGAATGGGTCAGATACACAATACATGCAATACAAACTATTTATTCACGCATTACTTTAACAACCTAAACGTTCAAAAGTATTTCAGAACACCCTTATGTGATGAACAAATCACACACAAAATTGTAAGTCATGGGACCACTTGATAAAACCACCATAGCAAATCACAAATTTCTCAATATTAATGACATTACTAAACACTACTAGCTGTGTAACAAACACTTACATTAGTTATAAAACGTTAAATAGAACAATAGCACAGAGACCACGTGCAAGCGATAAAGTTTTTCTATAAAAGCCAAAATTAATTAAATAATTTGTTAAACCTTAGTATATGCATATGACTCAACCTACATCATATTGCACAATATAAAATGCGTGCTATCACATGCACAGAACACGTGCACACTCACAACGTCTACACACACCATAAGTGAAGAGAATGCACACCACACACACATACATCATTATTAGCACATACCATAATATTATGGTGCACACTCACACAGATGATATACGCGCAAGATATTAACACAAGTGAATGAATGATGCATAAGATCATATCAACTTGTTTGAAAAACGTGCAGAAACAAGTGTAAGGCCCGGCACGCCAGGTAGTTAATGCCATCGACTTGTAATCTGAGGGTTGCGGGTTCGAATCCCCGTCACACCACACATGCTCACCCTTTCATCCGTGGGGGCGTTATAATGTGATAGTCAATCCCACTATTCGTTGGTAAAAGAGTAATCCAAGAATTGGCGGTGAGTGGTGATGACTAACTGCCTTACCTCTAGTCTTACACTGCAAAATTAGGTTCGACTCGCGCAGATAGCTCTCAGGTAGCTTTGCGCAAAATTCAGAAACAAACAAATGCAAAAAATAATTTTAACAACATTGAAAGATTGTACAGACGACAGTTTGTTACACTAATGTAATTCCTACGTTTTTTCGTCATTTTTTGGTGTACCTATTCCTACACTTTCATTTTGTAAGATATTTTTTCCATTTGTATTATATGCCCTAGATCTAGTATATTACATTTAACCATTTAATATCACACATAGAAGTCGATTAACACTCCAAGTACACCTGAGATTTCTTCAAATCTTATTAATTTTAAAGGCAGAAACTAAAATAATTTTATATTAAAATGCTGTGGCAATTAAATATCACAATATAAAACTTTTGTAAGGCACACATTTTACACGTTCTTCCCAACTGACCCAAAAATGTATGTCAAATTGTGTTTATAAATATGTCCTCAGTGTGGTCTTCATGTCTTCACGTTCATATATATCTTACAAGTTACCATTGATGTATTGCTATATCCTAGAGGAAAAAGTAAGCCGATTGAAGGAACAACATAAAACTGTGGAACTATTAACATTCTTGAAGAACTTATAGCACAAATATTTCAATATGTAGGATCGATAATTCTGGGTGGTAGAAACGTTGATGAGGACACGAAACCAAGACAGTAATAGGATGGATAAGATGGCATGTGGTATCTAGAGTTATATTCAACCGAAAGATGCTGTGAAATTTAAAGGGAGTAAATGTTGTTCAATGCAAAAACCTACATGAGAAAACATTGCATACCACAGAAAGGAAATATTGTGATGGATGTGTAGGGTTACCTGAAGACAGAGTCTACAACCCGTATATTCGAGAAAGTGTAGATATGACAGCAATAGCAGAAATGAACCAAGGAAGTCGCTTCAGATGCTATGGACGCATCGTGCAAAGACGAGAAGAATACGTTGTTAAAGTAGTCCAATCAACAGAAATCGAGGGAAAATGACAAAAAAAAGAGATGGTTTTCTTCCATGTCTCCTCATCCCTAATCCCTAAAAAAGGAAGATATCATGATGGATTGTAATAAGCAGAAGCAGAAAACTTGAAAGCTGTTGACAATCAAATGGGAAAAACGTTAAGATGATGACATAAATATACATACATACACTGCCGGCCAAAATCTTAAGGCCAATGAACGTAAAAAAAATATGCATTTTGCGTTGTTAGACTCAACCATTTGTTTGGTAGAGCTTCGAAAGATGAAAATAAGAAAAGGGAAAATAAAAATAAGAAACTTTTTTAGCATTTAATAGGGAAAAATGTTAACACAATGAAATTAGCCTAAATACTAGCTGGCAAAGTTTAAGACCATAGTGAAACGAAGCGTTAATCAGTAAACACGTAACGAAATTTGGTCATTTGTGTTCAAGCATTAGCGTTGTCAACATCTCCCACTGACATCTCCTGTATTACATTGGGTAAAAACATGGCAAAGGCTGAAAGGTCGACAGAGTTTGAACGTGGCAAAATTGTCCAACTACAAAAGCAAGGTCTCTCTCAATGTGCCATCGCTGGTGAGAATGGGCGTAGTAAAACTGTTATTGCAAAGTTCTTAAAAGACCCTGAGCGATACGGAACGAGAATTTCAAGAGGTCGGCCTAAAAAATTTCTCCGCCTTTGAGCAGGAGGATTCGACGGGTTGTTTGGCAAGACACCAGCCGATCGTCAAACCCGATTAAGGCCCTTACGGACGCAGAATGCAGCTTAAGAACAAAAGATGGCATCTACGAGAGAAAGGCTTTAAAAACCGTGAACGTCTTCAAAGGCCACGTCTCCTTCCACACCACGAAACATCTCAGTTAAACTTTGCTGAGAAGCACCAAATATGGGACGTAGAAAAGTGGAGAAAAATTTTGTTCTCTGATGAGAAAAAATTTAAACTGGATGGTCCGGATTACTTCCAACGTTACTGGCACGATAAGGATATCCCACCGGAGACAATTTCTACACCACACAGTGGAAGAGGTTTCATCATGATTTGGGGTGCTTTCTCCTTCCATGGAACAATGGAGCTTCAGGTTACACAGGGGCGTCAAGCAGCAGCTGGTTACATTGGCATGTTGGAGAGAGCATCTTTATTGACTGAAGGCCTTTGCTTGTGTTGAAATGACTGGATCTTTTAGCAGGACAGCGCTGCAATCCACAATGTCTGCAAGACAAAGGACTTTTTCATGGCGAATAACGTAATTCTCTTGGACCATCCAGCGTGTTATCCCGAACTGAAACCCAATGAAAATGTTTTGAGGGTGGATGACAAGGGAAGTATATAAAATGGACGTCAATTTCAAACAGTGCATGATCTACATGAAGCCATCTTCACCACTTGGAATATTATTCTAGCCAGCCTTTTGTAAACGCTTATATCGACCATGCCAAAGCAAATGTTTGAAGTTATTCGCAATGACGGCCGTGCAACTCATTACTGAGACCTCTTGTTGGGCATTTCCTACCCTGTTCAAGACTTCGTTTTGGTATGGTCTTAAACTTTTGACCTGCTAGTATTTACACCCTTGTGCAAATTAATTGAAACAAACGGTCATTTTACAATATTTTTAGCATGGCGGTCGGTGTAGGCTCGCTGGACCCAATGATTTCCTTCAATCGTCATGTTTTCACACAGACGGCGTTATTAGCTGTGTTTTGCAGTACGGTCGATCTATTTTTGGGATATATGACGAAATTTTGAGGAATATTACGTCATTTGAAATTGCGTTAGACTTTTCTCAAAAATGAGGCTATTTGTTTTATTGCTAATTAGCCGTCTTTCAGCCGTCATACACAAAAAGCGTACAAAGATTGTGACACTGCACGAGCACACCGGCATGACTTACAGGGAAATCGTGGACGTTGTTGGTGTTAGCCTATCGACCGTCAGCCGTGTGATCAAGGCCAAGGTAAGTACCGGATCTGTCAGTCCGAAACGTAAAGGAAGATGTGGCTGAAAAATGAAAACAACGCCAAGAAACGACGCGTACGTGGTTAGAGAGGGTGTGAAAGATCCACGGAAAGCAAGTGACGCCATAAAAAGAGATTTGGGAGTCAAAGGAATAAAAGTCAGCTCTTCAACGGTTCGTCGTAAGCTTCTTGATGTCGGTCAAAGGGCAAGAAGACCAGTCAAAAAACAACGTCTTACCAACTCAATGAAGAAAAAATGGTATCAATGGGTTCTGAAATACAAGAACTGGATGCAAGAACAATGGAGGAAGGTGTTATTCAGTGACAAGACTCATTTCTTCTTTTAGGGTCAAAGAAGTCTGCATATTCGCAGATTTCCAGGTGAGAAACTACGAGAATCTCACATCAATCAGTTCGTAAAACATCCCTTGAAGAAGATGTTTTGGGGCTGTTTCAGCTACTATGGCGTCGGAGGCTTACACATCATAGAAGGTATGGTGCGAGGACCACAGTACATCGAAGTTTTGCAGGGAAGAGTCGTTTCAGAATTGAAAAAGAGATTTCCAGATGGATCTGGCATTTTTCAGCAAGAGATCTGGCTCCGTGCCACACATCGAAACTTGTGAAGAATTTTATGACTACAACGCGAATAAAGGTGCTGGACTAGTCTGGAAACTCTCCGGACTTATATCCTATTGAAAATCTTTGGGCGATTTGTAAAGAAAGACTTCGGGGAAAAGACTGTACTACGAAAGATAAGCTAATTGAGGCCATAATTGAGGTGTGGTACCGCGATCCAAAAATTAGTAAAGATTGCATTCAACTCGTGGACTCGATGCCAAAGCGGATTAATGATCTCCTGAAAAATAAAGGTGGTCATATCATGTTTTAATTTGTGGGTAATTTTTTGATTCTTACAAATAAAACGCAAAAAACTGAAAAAATCGTAATTTTCCGTCTTGTTTCAATTACTTTGCACAAGTGTGTAGGCTAATTTCATAGTGTTCATATTTTCCCATTCTTATTTTCATCTTTTGAAGCTCTACTCCAATAAGTGGTTGAGTCTAACAATGCAAATTTTTTCTTTATGTTCGTTGGTCTTAAGATTTAGGCCGGCAGTGTATATGTGTACAAACAATAATAGAAATGTGCAAGAAGTGCACGTGAGGCATTTTCCCTTACGGATGTGTTTTTTTTTATCATTTATTAACAACTAAGCAACCACATGTCTTTCCTATTAATTTCTAGATTTTAATAACCAAATATTATTCTATTTTTGTATTCACTTGCATAACAATAAGTTCGATGTATTTACATTAGTATTAGCTGTAGTAATACAAGTCATGTTGTCGAATAGTCACGACATTAAAGCTCCAAACTATAACTCTGAATGACAATAAAGTTTGTTTAGACACTAAACAGTTAAACATTGCGGAAGTAAAAATAACTAACAACACTCAACTGAGGTGTAATCACGGTATGTACTACTTTGTGGTAACAGTGTAAACAGTATCTGTTTGATCGTTAATTACAGTAAGCTCGGGTGAAACGAAGATGAAATGGATGGCAACTGACTGGATCAGGTTGACAATTGTAGACCGTGGAGGACAAAAGTGCTGTAGATATAGCACAAGTGGAGTGTACGACGTTTCGAAAAATTTACATGTTTCAAATACAAATGCTCATGAATGACTCACAAAAATATTAGGAATGTGAAAGGTTAGCATTTTCCTGAGTTTATGCATTAAGTCAAATTACAAGCAGTGCTACTACAAACGTTATTTAGACTTGCAATCCCAGGCATAAATGTAACAATACATAACATTAACGTTAAGCTATACGCTGGCTGAAGAAGCATTGTTATTGTTACTTTAAATTGTCTGCTATCTTATGAGTTAAGCCTACATTATTTTGGGTTTCTTTATTGTATATTTAATAAATAAGTTAAAACTAAAGACAAAATGATCACAAGAAGATATTGTGATCTCTGTAAATTCCCTTCTATTAAATTCACGTCGGTCATCAGTGAAAGATAGTTTTTAATATGTTGAGAAATTTCTCTCTATTCTAATCTTACGTTTTCGTTGGGTTTTTTTTTTCAATATAATTCTGTTAATGAAAGAACAACATACCTCCACTTACGTTTTATTGTATTAAGTTTCTCTTCGCTTGAACGGGTGTAGGAACCCACATTATGTTGCACACAGAAGCTGTTTAATTAAATTGCTTAATACAACTTTAGTCTTCAGCAACCAAGATTTCATAGAGAACTAAGCTCCATCTAGTTGTTGTTGTGTCAGAGTGCAGATTGGAAGGTCCAAAGTTTTGATTCATGATATTCCATGTTTTCAGCTGGGAAGGCAACTTTTACAGTTGCTTCTATTTACTGAAGTTCTATATTAGGCAATAAGTGCTGCCAATTGTTTACCCTATCATTAGTTCTAAATTAGGGGTGGTTATACATGAATCTTAGAGGGCTGCTGAGCTGACCGTTAAGTCCTGATCAAAAAAGATGACTCTCAAGTTGAAAATGATAAAAATAATTATTATTTTATTTAAAGGAAACCAATACAAAACTCAAGATATTGTAGAAAAATGAGTTTAGTTTCAGATACTTAGGGAGATTCTCATGCGCTAATGCAAGTTTGGTTTATATGAGAAAGAATAAATTTATATGTGTTTAAATCGAATAAACATATATGTGATATAACGGTTACTAATTAAGACTTCAGTCGCAAAATATTCATTTCTACATTTGACTTTTCAAATGGTTTAGAGCACTAATATATTTTATCATCATCTGCCACTCGATTCCATCAAGGAACATAAGGCCACAATCACTTGCGGATTCTTCAACAGGTATTTAAGTGAGTAGGTTGTTAGCCCACTGCACCTAGCCGTCCTTAATTTAGCAGTGTAAGACTAGAAGGAAGGCAGCTAGTCATCACCACCCACCGCCAACTCTTGGACTACTCTTGTACCAACGAATAGTGGGATTGATCGTTACATTATAACGCCCCCACGGCTGGGAGGGCGAGCATGTTTGGCGCGACGCGGGCGCGAACCCGCGACCCTCCGATTGCGAGTCGCACGCCTTAACGCACTTGGCCATGCCGGGCCAATATATTTTATAAAGTAACTTAATAACTTTAGTGAAGATTTCAAGTTAAGTTATTAACCTAAATCTCATAACAATACAATCTATTTTATTGTTAAGTTTGGATTTTAATTTTCAAAGATCTAGCCTTTTGTTCCAAACACTGTGAGCAGTACAATAACACCATTTGTTACTTTCGTAGCTATGGTGACAAAGAGGTACTAATCTCAAACACTGTACTTTGTATTGACAAAACCACGTTTAAAGTCAATAACACAAACAATTTTTTTTCCTTGGTTTCACTTTAACATTTGAGTTGTAATAGTGTAATTAATAAAGACATCTTCATAATCAATGGGCCAATGCCACAACAGGCTCTAGTTTACTTGTTTAATGTTTGTTTGTTCAGAATTAAGTACAACGCTCCACAATGGGCTATCGGTGCTCTGGCCACTACCGGTATCAAAACCTGGTTTCTAGTGGTGTGAATCCGCAGACGTACTGCTGTGCCACTGATGGAGGGTCTACTTCTTTAAACTACAGTACATAAAATATGGCAATAGCTTAACCAGTTACTGAATGCTGTCACTTAAGAAAACAAACTGCAAGTGCCTCACATAAAACATTTTTTAAAACAGTTTAATATTTATTTATTATTATTTAGGCTAATAGTTTATTATTTAGGATTTATTACTCACTTATTTGGATGTAAGTTTATATGTCGTCTCCACGTGCAAGAAACTTCTGTGAAGTAAACAATTGTATATGATTAGTTCATTCATTAGCTTTGTGCAGCTGATGGTTTCTAGATACGACGATGCATTAGGTAAAATTAACAATGAATGATGTTAAATAAACTCAGAGTTTTCCAGTTTCTCATGTATAATCATTAACGAATCTGGTTAAGCATTTACAAACATCAATCAGTATACACTAAGTGAACTTAAAATTTTATGCAAAAGAAATCGAATTCTTAGAGACGACTTGTAATATTATAGCGCCAGCAACCCAATTTAATGTGCAATATTTTGTAAGTAGTAAGATAAAATTCTATGGTTTACTATCAGGTGAAGACAATATTATTTTAATATGATTTACCTTTGCGTGTAAGCAAATTTAACCTAGTATGGTATATTATAGTGTGCATAATAATTACTTTAATATTGTTTTATTTCTAATTACAGTAAATTTAATG